>NW_027439802.1:299237-497754 GCF_031893055.1 Leptodactylus fuscus
TGCTGCAGTGACGTCACCAACTCTCAGCTGTTCTCTCTACAATGGCAGCCGGAGACAGGGAGGCCGAGGCCTGAGAGCCGCCCCGAGGGTGAGTCACCCCCAGCCCCGGAGGGGCCCCGACACCCGCCGCACAGTCCTCTCCTTCCCTCCGTCTATCGGCCTGTACCCCTGACCGGAGCTCCACATAGGCTGCAGCCTGCCAGTCTCCACACCTACCGTACCCAGACCTGCCGCCCCCTACACCCCTCACCTGCCGCCCCCCAGACCTGCCGCCCCCTACACCCCTCACCTGCCGCCCCCCAGCCTCCCCGTACCCCCACACCTGCCGCCCCCTATACCCCACACCTGCCGCCCCCCAGCCTCCCTATACCCCCACACCTGCCGCCCCCTATACCCCACACCTGCCAGCCCCCCCCCAGCCTCCCTATACCCCACACACTGCCGCCCCCCTATACCCCACACACTGCCGCCCCCCCAGCCTCCCTATACCCCACACCCTGCCGCCCCCTATACCCCACCACCCTGCCGCCCCCTATACCCACACCTGCCGCCCCCCAGCCTCCCCGTACCCCACACCTGCCGCCCCCAGCCTCCCCGTACCCCACACCTGCCGCCCCCCAGCCTCCCCGTACCCCACACCTGCCGCCCCCTATACCCACACACTGCCGCCCCCAGCCTCCCATATACCCCACACCTGCCGCCCACCTATACCCCACACCTGCCGCCCCCCCAGCCTCCCCTATACCCCACACCTGCCGCCCCCTATACCCCCACACCTGCCGCCCCCCAGCCTCCCTATACCCCACACCTGCCGCCCCTATACCCCACACCTGCCGCCCCCCCCAGCCTCCCTATACCCCACACCTGCCGCCCCCTATACCCACACCTGCCGCCCCCAGCCTCCCCGTACCCCACACCTGCCGCCCCTAACCCCCACCACCTGCCGTCCCACCAGCCTCCCCGTACCCCACACCTGCGCCCCCTATACCCCACACCTGCCGCCCCCAGCCTCCCTATACCCCACACCTGCCGCCCCCTATACCCCACACCTGCCGCCCCCAGCCCTCCCGTACCCCAACACCTGCCGCCCCCAGCCTCCCCGTACCCCACACCTGCCGCCCCCAGCCTCCCCGTACCCCACACCTGCCGCCCCAGCCTCCCCGTACCCCCACACCCTGCCGCCCCCCCCATACCCACACACCTGCCGCCCCAAGCCTCCCGTACCCTCCCCACACCTGCCGCCCCCCAGCCTCCCCGTACCCCACACCTGCCCGCCCCCCAGCCTCCCCTACTACCCCACACCTGCCCGCCCCAGCCTCCCTATACCCCCACACCTGCCGCTCCCCCTATACCCACACACACCTGCCGCCCCCAGCCTCCCCGTACCCCACACCACTGCCGCCCCAGCCTCCACGTTCCCCACACCATGCCTGCCCCCAGCCTCCCCGTACCCCCACACCCTGCCGCCCCCCAGCCTCCACCGTACCCACACACCTGCCGCCCCCCAGCCCTCCCCCAAGTACCCCCACACCCTGCCGCCCCACCCCTACCCTCCCCTTACCCCACACTCCTGCCGCCCCCATGCTCCCCGTACCCCACACCTGCCCGCCCCCTATACCCCCACACCTGCCCGCCCCCCAGCCCTCCCTATACCCCACACCTGCCGCCCCCCTATACCCCACACCTGCCGCCCCCCAGCCTCCCCGTACCCACACCTGCCGCCCCCCTATACCCCACACCTGCCGCCCCCCAGCCTCCCTATACCCACCACACCTGCCGCCCCCCTATACCCCACCACCTGCCGCCCCCCAGCCTCCCTATACCCCCACACCTGCCGCCCCCTATACCCCCACACCTGCCGCCCCCAGCCTCCCTATACCCCACACCTGCCGCCCCCCAATACCCCACACCTGCCGCCCCCAGCCACCTCCCTACCCACCCACCTCCGCCCCTACTACCCCCCCACACCTGCCGCCCCCTACTACCCCACACAGCCTGCCTCCCCATCCCCACACCCTCCCCCCAGCCGCCCCTATACCCCACCCCAGCTCCCCCATGCCCTCACCCCTACCCCACACCTGCCTTCCCCCACCCCATCCTCCCACCATCACCCCACATCCTGCCCCCCAGCCTCCCCGTACCCCACACAGCCTCCCCCCCAGCCACCCTACCCCACACCCTGCCTCCCCCAGCCTCCCACATACCCCCACCACCTGCCGCCCCCTACCCCCACACCTGCCGCCCCCAGCCTCCCCGTACCCCCACACCTGCCGCCCAGCCCCCCCGACCCCCACTGCCGCCCCCAGCCTCCCCGTACCCACACAGCAGCGCCCCCGCTCCCGTACCCCACACCTGCCGCCCCCAGCATCCCCGTACCCCACCACCTGCCGCCCCAGCCTCCCCGTACCCCACACCTGCGCCCCCTACTACCCACACAGCCGCCCCCCCCCCTGCACGCCCCCCAGCCTCCACATACCCCACACCCTGCCGCCTCCAGCTCCCATACCCCTCACCTGCCGCCCCCCAAACCCCACAACCTGCCGCCCCCTCCAACCCACACCGCGCCCCCAGCCTCCCCGTACCCCACACCCTGCCGCCCCCAGCCTCCCCGTACCCCACACCTGCCGCCCCCAGCCTCCCCCTACCCCTACACCCTGCCGCCCCTATACCCCCACACCTGCCGCCCCCAGCCTCCCTACCCCCACCACCCTGCCCGCCCCCCATATCCCCACCACCTGCCGCCCCCAGCCTCCCCTATACCCCACACCTGCCGCCCCCTATACCCCACACCTGCCGCCCCCCCAGCCTCCCTATACCCCACACTGCCGCCCCCTATAACCCCACACCTGCCGCCCCCCAGCCTCCCTATACCCCACACCTGCCGCCCCCTATACCCCACACCTGCCGCCCCCAGCCTCCCCGTACCCCACACCTGCCGCCCCCCTATACCCCACACCTGCCGCCCCAGCCCTCCCCGTACCCCACACCTGCCGCCCCCTATACCCCACACCTGCCCGCCCCCAGCCTCCCTATACCCCACACCTGCCGCCCCCTATACCCCACACCTGCCGCCCCCAGCCTCCCCGTACCCCACACCTGCCGCCCCCAGCCTCCCCGTACCCCACACCTGCCGCCCCCAGCCTCCCCGTACCCCACACCTGCCGCCCCCAGCCTCCCCGTACCCCTCACCTGCCGCCCCCCATACCCCACACCTGCCGCCCCCCAGCCTCCCCGTACCCCACACCTGCCGCCCCCAGCCTCCCCGTACCCCACACCTGCCGCCCCCCAGCCTCCCCGTACCCCACACCTGCCGCCCCCAGCCTCCCTATACCCCACACCTGCCGCCCCCCTATACCCCACACCTGCCGCCCCCAGCCTCCCCGTACCCCACACCTGCCGCCCCAGCCTCCCCGTACCCCACACCTGCCGCCCCCAGCCTCCCCGTACCCCACACCTGCCGCCCCCCAGCCTCCCCGTACCCCACACCTGCCGCCCCCAGCCTCCCCGTACCCCACACCTGCCGCCCCCAGCCTCCCCGTACCCCACACCTGCCGCCCCCCTATACCCCACACCTGCCGCCCCCCAGCCTCCCTATACCCCACACCTGCCGCCCCCTATACCCCACACCTGCCGCCCCCAGCCTCCCCGTACCCCACACCTGCCGCCCCCTATACCCCACACCTGCCGCCCCCCAGCCTCCCTATACCCCACACCTGCCGCCCCCTATACCCCACACCTGCCGCCCCCCAGCCTTCCCTATACCCCACACCTGCCGCCCCCTATACCCCACACCTGCCGCCCCCCAGCCTCCCTATACCCCACACCTGCCGCCCCCTATACCCCACACCTGCCGCCCCCCAGCCTCCCCTATACCCCACACCTGCCGCCCCCCTATACCCCACACCTGCCGCCCCCCTATACCCCACACCTGCCGCCCCCAGCCCTCCCCGTACCCCACACCTGCCGCCCCCTATACCCCACACCTGCCGCCCCCAGCCTCCCCGTACCCCACACCTGCCGCCCCCCTATACCCCACACCTGCCGCCCCCCATACCCCACACCTGCCGCCCCCAGCCTCCCCGTACCCCACACCTGCCGCCCCCAGCCTCCCCGTACCCCACACCTGCCGCCCCCAGCCTCCCTATACCCCACACCTGCCGCCCCCTATACCCCACACCTGCCGCCCCCAGCCTCCCCGTACCCCACACCTGCCGCCCCCAGCCTCCCCGTACCCCACACCTGCCGCCCCCAGCCTCCACGTACCCCACACCTGCCGCCCCCCAGCCTCCCCGTACCCCACACCTGCCGCCCCCAGCCTCCCCGTACCCCACACCTGCCGCCCCCAGCCTCCCCGTACCCCACACCTGCCGCCCCCTATACCCCACACCTGCCGCCCCCCAGACCTGCCGCCCCCAGCCTCCACATACCCCACACCTGCCGCCCCCAGCCTCCCCATACCCCTCACCTGCCGCCCCCCATACCCCACACCTGCCGCCCCCAGCCTCACCGTACCCCACACCTGCCGCCCCCAGCCTCCCCGTACCCCACACCTGCCGCCCCCAGCCTCCCCGTACCCCACACCTGCCCCCCCCAGCCTCCCCGTACCCCTCACCTGCCGCCCCCAGCCTCCCCGTACCCCACACCTGCCGCCCCCAGCCTCCCCGTACCCCACACCTGCCGCCCCCAGCCTCCCCGTACCCCACACCTGCCGCCCCCAGCCTCCCCGTACCCCCACACCTGCCGCCCCCCAGCCTCCCCGTACCCCACACCTGCCGCCCCCAGCCTCCCCGTACCCCACACCTGCCGCCCCCCCAGCCTCCCTATAACCCCACACCTGCCGCCCCCTATACCCCCACACCTGCCGCCCCCCAGCCTCCCTATACCCCACACCTGCCGCCCCCTATACCCCACACCTGCCGCCCCCAGCCTCCCCGTACCCCACACCTGCCGCCCCCTATACCCCCACACCTGCCGCCCCCAGCCTCCCTATACCCCACACCTGCCGCCCCCTATACCCCACACCTGCCGCCCCCCCAGCCTCCCTATACCCCACACCTGCCGCCCCCTATACCCCACACCTGCCGCCCCCCAGCCTCCCTATACCCCACACCTGCCGCCCCCTATACCCCACACCTGCCGCCCCCCAGCCTCCCTATACCCCACACCTGCCGCCCCCTATACCCCACACCTGCCGCCCCCTATACCCCACACCTGCCGCCCCCAGCCTCCCCGTACCCCCACACCTGCCGCCCCCCTATACCCCACACCTGCCGCCCCCAGCCTCCCCGTACCCCACACCTGCCGCCCCCTATACCCCACACCTGCCGCCCCCCAGCCTCCCCTATACCCCACACCTGCCGCCCCCTATACCCCACACCTGCCGCCCCCAGCCTCCCCGTACCCCACACCTGCCGCCCCCAGCCTCCCCGTACCCCCACACCTGCCGCCCCCAGCCCTCCCCGTACCCCACACCTGCCGCCCCAGCCTCCCCGTACCCCACACCTGCCGCCCCCAGCCTCCCCGTACCCTCACCTGCCGCCCCCCATACCCCACACCTGCCGCCCCCAGCCTCCCCGTACCCCACACCTGCCGCCCCCAGCCTCCCCGTACCCCACACCTGCCGCCCCCAGCCTCCCTATACCCCACACCTGCCGCCCCCTATACCCCACACCTGCCGCCCCCCAGCCTCCCCGTACCCCACACCTGCCGCCCCCAGCCTCCCCGTACCCCACACCTGCCGCCCCCAGCCTCCCCGTACCCCACACCTGCCGCCCCCAGCCTCCCCGTACCCCACACCTGCCGCCCCCAGCCTCCCCGTACCCCACACCTGCCGCCCCCAGCCTCCCCGTACCCCACACCTGCCGCCCCCAGCCTCCCCGTACCCCACACCTGCCGCCCCCTATACCCCACACCTGCCGCCCCCCAGCCTCCCTATACCCCACACCTGCCGCCCCCTATACCCCACACCTGCCGCCCCCAGCCTCCCCGTACCCCACACCCTGCCGCCCCCCTATACCCCACACCTGCCGCCCCCAGCCTCCCTATACCCCACACCTGCCGCCCCCTATACCCCCACACCTGCCGCCCCCCAGCCTCCCTATACCCCACACCTGCCGCCCCCTATACCCACACCTGCCGCCCCCCCAGCCTCCCTATACCCCACACCTGCCGCCCCCTATACCCCCACACCTGCCGCCCCCCAGCCTCCCTATACCCCCACACCTGCCGCCCCCTATACCCCACACCTGCCGCCCCCTATACCCCCACACCTGCCGCCCCCAGCCTCCCCGTACCCACCACACCTGCCGCCCCCTATACCCCACACCTGCCGCCCCCAGCCTCCCCGTACCCCACACCTGCCGCCCCCTATACCCCACACCTGCCGCCCCCAGCCTCCCTATAACCCCACACCTGCCGCCCCCTATACCCCACACCTGCCGCCCCCCAGCCTCCCCGTACCCCACACCTGCCGCCCCCAGCCTCCCCGTACCCCCACACCTGCCGCCCCCAGCCTCCCCGTACCCCACACACCTGCCGCCCCCAGCCTCCCCGTACCCCACACCCTGCCGCCCCCAGCCTCCCCGTAACCCCGCACCCTGCCGCCCCCCCATACCCCACAACCTGCCGCCCCCAGCCTCCCCGTACCCCCACACCTGCCGCCCCCAAGCCTCCCCGTACCCCACACCTGCCGCCCCCAGCCTCCCTATACCCCACACCTGCCGCCCCCTATACCCCACACCTGCCGCCCCCAGCCTCCCCGTACCCCACACCTGCCGCCCCCAGCCTCCCCGTACCCCACACCTGCCGCCCCAGCCTCCCCGTACCCCACACCTGCCGCCCCCAGCCTCCCCGTACCCCACACCTGCCGCCCCCAGCCTCCCCGTACCCCACACCTGCCGCCCCCTATACCCCCACACCCTGCCGCCCCCCAGACCTGCCGCCCCCCAGCCTCCACATACCCCCACACCTGCCGCCCCCAGCCTCCCCATACCCCTCACCTGCCGCCCCCCATACCCACACACCTGCCGCCCCCCAGCCTCCCCGTACCCCACACCTGCCGCCCCCCAGCCTCCCCGTACCCCACACCTGCCGCCCCCAGCCTCCCCGTACCCCACACCTGCCGCCCCCAGCCTCCCCGTACCCCTCACCTGCCGCCCCCAGCCTCCCCGTACCCCACACCTGCCGCCCCCAGCCTCCCCGTACCCCACACCTGCCGCCCCCAGCCTCCCCGTACCCCACACCTGCCGCCCCCAGCCTCCCCGTACCCCACACCTGCCGCCCCCAGCCTCCCCGTACCCCACACCTGCCGCCCCCAGCCTCCCCGTACCCCACACCTGCCGCCCCCAGCCTCCCCGTACCCCACACCTGCCGCCCCCAGCCTCCCCGTACCCCACACCTGCCGCCCCCAGCCTCCCCGTACCCCACACCTGCCGCCCCCAGCCTCCCCGTACCCCACACCTGCCGCCCCCAGCCTCCCCGCCCCCCAGACCTGCCGCCCCCCAGACCTGCCGCCCCCCAGACCTGCCGCCCCCCAGACCTGCCGCCCCCCAGACCTGCCGCCCCCAGCCTCCCCGTACCCCACACCTGCCGCCCCCAGCCTCCCCGTACCCCACACCTGCCGCCCCCTATACCCCACACCTGCCGCCCCCCAGACCTGCCGCCCCCAGCCTCCACATACCCCACACCTGCCGCCCCCAGCCTCCCCATACCCCTCACCTGCCGCCCCCCATACCCCACACCTGCCGCCCCCAGCCTCCCCGTACCCCACACCTGCCGCCCCCAGCCTCCCCGTACCCCACACCTGCCGCCCCCAGCCTCCCCGTACCCCACACCTGCCGCCCCCAGCCTCCCCGTACCCCTCACCTGCCGCCCCCCATACCCCACACCTGCCGCCCCCAGCCTCCCCGTACCCCACACCTGCCGCCCCCAGCCTCCCCGTACCCCACATCTGCCGCCCCCAGCCTCCCCGTACCCCACACCTGCCGCCCCCTATACCCCACACCTGCCGCCCCCCAGACCTGCCGCCCCCAGCCTCCACATACCCCACACCTGCCGCCCCCAGCCTCCCCATACCCCTCACCTGCCGCCCCCCATACCCCACACCTGCCGCCCCCAGCCTCCCCGTACCCCACACCTGCCGCCCCCAGCCTCCCCGTACCCCACACCTGCCGCCCCCAGCCTCCCCGTACCCCACACCTGCCGCCCCCAGCCTCCCCGTACCCCTCACCTGCCGCCCCCAGCCTCCCCGTACCCCACACCTGCCGCCCCCAGCCTCCCCGTACCCCACACCTGCCGCCCCCAGCCTCCCCGTACCCCACACCTGCCGCCCCCAGCCTCCCCGTACCCCACACCTGCCGCCCCCAGCCTCCCCGTACCCCACACCTGCCGCCCCCAGCCTCCCCGTACCCCACACCTGCCGCCCCCAGCCTCGCCGCCCCCCAGACCTGCCGCCCCCCAGACCTGCCGCCCCCCAGACCTGCCGCCCCCAGCCTCCCCGTACCCCACACCTGCCGCCCCCAGCCTCCCCGTACCCCACACCTGCCGCCCCCTATACCCCACACCTGCCGCCCCCCAGACCTGCCGCCCCCAGCCTCCACATACCCCACACCTGCCGCCCCCAGCCTCCCCATACCCCTCACCTGCCGCCCCCCATACCCCACACCTGCCGCCCCCAGCCTCCCCGTACCCCACACCTGCCGCCCCCAGCCTCCCCGTACCCCACACCTGCCGCCCCCAGCCTCCCCGTACCCCACACCTGCCGCCCCCAGCCTCCCCGTACCCCTCACCTGCCGCCCCCCATACCCCACACCTGCCGCCCCCAGCCTCCCCGTACCCCACACCTGCCGCCCCCAGCCTCCCCGTACCCCACATCTGCCGCCCCCAGCCTCCCCGTACCCCTCACCTGCCGCCCCCCGTACCCCACACCTGCCGCCCCCAGCCTCCCCGTACCCCACACCTGCCGCCCCCAGCCTCCCCGTACCCCACACCTGCCGCCCCCAGCCTCCCCGTACCCCTCACCTGCCGCCCCCCATACCCCACACCTGCCGCCCCCAGCCTCCCCATACCCCACACCCGCCGCCCCCACCTCCAATGTCGTCCTAAATGACTGATGATGAGAAATAGAATCTCCCGGTGTAACAAGTCTCCGTATCATGCACCTGCTCTGTGATAGGCTCAGGATCTGTATAAAGCGCAGAGCGCATCATGAAGACCAAGGAACACGCCAGGCAGCTCCCAGATACTGTTGTGGAGAAGGAGCCTGTGCAAGCAATCCTATTGTAATGGAAGGAGGATCAGACCACTGCAAGTCTACCAAGACCCGGCCGTCCCTCTAAACAAGGAGAAGACTGATCAGAGATGGAGCCAAGAGGCCCAGGATCACTCTGGAGGACCTGCAAGGAGAGTCTGTCCATAGGACAACATTCAGTCCCTGTACACTGCACAAAGAGCGGCAAGAAGAAGCCATGTCTCACAGATATCCATAAAGAGTCTGGTGTAACGTTTGTCACAAGCCCCCGGGGAGACCCCAAACGTGTGGTAGAAGGGGCTCTGCTCAGAGGGAACCAAAATACAAGTGTATGGCCACAATGCAAAACCATATGTTTGGTGTAAAAGCAGCTCATCCCCCTGATCACCCCCTGATCCCCGCTGTCACACATGGTGGGGGCGGCATCAGGGTTTGGGGCAGAGACAGGGAAGATGGAGCCAAATCCAGGAGCATTCTGGAAGAAAACCTGAGACTGGAGTCTGCAAAAGACCTGAGACTGGGACGCAGATTTATCTTCCAACAAGACAATGATCCCAAACATAAAACATAAAGCAAAATCTACAATGGAACGGTTCCCGAATAATCGTCTGCAGGTGTGAGAGCGGCCAAGTCACAGTCCAGACCTGAATCCCATCGAGAATCTGTGGAAAGAGCTGAAGCTGCTGCACAAACGTCTCCATCCAACCTGACTGAGCGCAAGATGTTCTGCAGGGAGGAAGGGGCGAGAATGTCAGTCTGTGCAAAAGTGATAGAGACAAAGCCCGAGCGCCTTGTAATCACAGCAACAGGGGGCGCTACCGAGTATTACCACAAGGGGGCGCTACCGAGTATTACCACAAGGGGGCGCTACCGAGTATTACCACAAGGGGGCGCTACCGAGTATTACCGCAAGGGGGCGCTACCGAGTATTACCGCAAGGGGGCGCTACAGAGTATTACCACAAGGGGGCGCTACAGAGTATTGCCACAAGGGGGCGCTACCGAGTATTACCGCAAGGGGGCGCTACCGAGTATTACCACAAGGGGGCGCTACAGAGTATTACCGCAAGAGGGCGCTACCGAGTATTACCACAAGGGGGCGCTACAGAGTATTACCACAAGGGGGCGCTACAGAGTATTACCGCAAGAGGGCGCTACCGAGTATTACCACAAGGGGGCGCTACCGAGTATTACCGCAAGGGGGCGCTGCAGAGTATTACCGCAAGGGGGCGCTACAGAGTATTACCGCAAGAGGGCGCTACCGAGTATTACCACAAGGGGGCGCTACAGAGTATTACCGCAAGGAGGCGCTACAGAGTATTACCGCAAGGGGGCGCTACAGAGTATTACCACAAGGGGGCGCTACAGAGTATTACCGCAAGAGGGCGCTACCGAGTATTACCACAAGGGGGCGCTACCGAGTATTACCGCAAGGGGACGCTACAAAGTATTACCACAAGGGGGCGCTGCAGAGTATTACCGCAAGGGGGCGCTGCAGAGTATTACCGCAAGGGGGCGCTGCAGAGTATTACCGCAAGGGGGCGCTGCAGAGTATTACCGCAAGGGGGCGCTGCAGAGTATTACCGCAAGGGGGCGCTACAGAGTATTACCGCAAGGGGGCGCTACAGAGTATTACCGCAAGGGGGCGCTACAGAGTATTACCGCAAGGGGGCGCTACAGAGTATTACCGCAAGGGGGTGAATACTTTCACAAGGCGCTGTATGAAGGCTGCATTACTCGAGCAGGAGACTGGCTGAGGGTGCACCTTGTATGTGCAGTCTCCTAATAACAAGGCGCACTCTCGGTCGGGCTCTGCAGTACAAGACGGTAATTTCTCTCTTATGGAAAGTTCTGACTGTGTCACCTCGTAAACCAGCAAACAAGCCGGAGTAAGGCTGGAGGAGGATCAGGATTGAGCTCCTAGGAGTGGGGGCGCCCCAGGGTGAGAGAGACCCCAAGAGGAACACTACAAGACCCCTGAAGACTCTACAACCTGCAGGACCTTCTGTCCATATGTCTAGGACAAGATGACTGAGCGAGAATTGTGAAAGGAGCCAAGAAGGAGCCAAGGAGGATTAGACATCACCTAAAGAGGGCGCCGCACAGAAGGCTCCCCACAAATAGTGACTGTGCGTCTGCAGGGAACGATTGGTGCATGAAACCGGTCACCTGGCCTCTATACCTACTGCTCTATATACCCCCCGGCCTCTATACCTACTGCCCTATATACCCCTGGCCTCTATACCTACTGCTCTATATACCCCCTGGCCTCTATACCTACTGCTCTATATATACCCCCACCCCCGGCCTCTATACCTACTGCCCTATATACCCCTGGCCTCTATACCTACTGCCCTATATACCCCTGGCCTCTATACCTACTGCTCTATATACCCCCCGGCATCTATACCTACTGCTCTATATATATATACCCCCCGGCATCTATACCTACTGCTCTATATATATACCCCCCGGCATCTATACCTACTGCTCTATATACCCCCCGGCATCTATACCTACTGCTCTATATATATACCCCCCGGCATCTATACCTACTGCTCTATATACCCCCCGGCATCTATACCTACTGCTCTATATATATACCCCCCGGCATCTATACCTACTGCTCTATATATATACCCCCCGGCATCTATACCTACTGCTCTATATATATACCCCCCGGCCTCTATACCTACTGCTCTATATATATACCCCCCGGCATCTATACCTACTGCTCTATATACCCCCCGGCCTCTATACCTACTGCTCTATATACCCCCCGGCCTCTATACCTACTGCTCTATATACCCCCCGGCCTCTATACCTACTGCTCTATATACCCCCCCGGCCTCTATACCTACTGCTCTATATACCCCCCGGCCTCTATACCTACTGCTCTATATACCCCCGGCCTCTATACCTACTGCTCTATATACCCCCCGGCCTCTATACCTACTGCTCTATATACCCCCCGGCCTCTATACCTACTGCCCTATATACCCCCCGGCCTCTATACCTACTGCCCTATATACCCCCCGGCCTCTATACCTACTGCCCTATATACCCCCCGGCCTCTATACCTACTGCCCTATATACCCCCCGGCCTCTATACCTACTGCCCTATATACCCCCCGGCCTCTATACCTACTGCCCTATATACCCCCACCCCCGGCCTCTATACCTACTGCTCTATATACCCCCACCCCCGGCCTCTATACCTACTGCTCTATATATATCCCCCGGCCTCTATACCTACTGCTCTATATACCCCCACCCCTGGCCTCTATACCTACTGCTCTATATATACCCCCCGGCCTCTATACCTACTGCTCTATATACCCCCCGGCATCTATACCTACTGCTCTATATATACCCCCCGGCCTCTATACCTACTGCTCTATATACCCCCCGGCCTCTATACCTACTGCTCTATATATACCCCCCGGCCTCTATACCTACTGCTCTATATACCCCCCGGCCTCTATACCTACTGCTCTATATACCCCCCGGCCTCTATACCTACTGCTCTATATACCCCCCGGCATCTATACCTACTGCTCTATATATACCCCCCGGCCTCTATACCTACTGCTCTATATACCCCCCGACCTCTATACCTACTGCTCTATATATATATCCCCCGGCATCTATACCTACTGCTCTATATACCCCCCGGCCTCTATACCTACTGCTCTATATACCCCCCGGCCTCTATACCTACTGCTCTATATACCCCCACCCCCGGCCTCTATACCTACTGCTCTATATACCCCCACCCCCGGCCTCTATACCTACTGCTCTATATACCCCCCGGCCTCTATACCTACTGCTCTACAGTCCTATGAAAAAGTTTGGGCACCCCTATTAATCTTAATCATTTTTAGTTCTAAATATTTTGGTGTTTGCAGCAGCCATTGCAGTTTGATATATCTAATAACTGATGGACACAGTAATATTTCAGGATTGAAATGAGGTTTATTGTACTAACAGAAAATGCGCAATATGCATTAAACCAAAATTTGACCGGTGCAAAAGTATGGGCACCTCAACAGAAAAGTGACATTAATATTTAGTACATCCTCCTTTTGCAGAGATAACAGCCTCTAGTCGCTTCCTGTAGCTTTTAATCAGTTCCTGGATCCTGGATGAAGGGATTTTGGACCATTTCTTTCTACAAAACAATTCAAGTTCAGTTAAGTTTGATGGTCGTCGAGCATGGACAGCCCGCTCTCAAATGATCTGAAAACAAAGATTGTTCCACATAGTTGTTCAGGGGAAGGATACAAAACGTTGTCTCAGAGATTTAACCTGTCAGTTTCCACTGTGAGGAACATAGTAAGGAAATGGAAGAGCACAGGGACAGTTCTTGTTAAGCCCAGAAGTGGCAGGCCAAGAAAAATATCAGAAAGGCAGAGAAGAAGAATGGTGAGAAGAGTCAAGGACAATCCACAGACACCTCCAAAGAGCTGCAGCATCATCTTGCTGCAGATGGTGTCACTGTGCATCGGTCAACTATACAGCGCACTTTGCACAAATAGAAGCTGTATGGGAGAGTGATGAGAAAGAAGCCGTTTCTGCACGTACGCCACAAATAGAGTTGCCTGAGGTATGAAAAAGCACATTTGGACAAGGCAGCTTCATTTTGGAAACAAAAATTGAGTTGTTTGGTTATAAAAAAAGGCGTTATGCATGGCGTCCAAAAAGAAACAGCATTCCAAGAAAAACACATGCTACCCACTGTAAGATTTGGTGGAGGTTCCATCATGCTTTGGGGCTGTGTGGCCAATGCCGGCATCGGGAATCTTGGTAAAGTTGAGAGTCGCATGGATTCCACTCAGTATCAGCAGATTCTTGAGAATAATGTTCAAGAATCAGTGACGAAGTTGAAGTTACGCCGGGGATGGATATTTCAGCAAGACAATGATCCAAAACACCGCTCCAAATCCTCAGGCATTCATGCAGAGGAACAATTACAATGTTCTGGAATGGCCATCCCAGTCCCCAGACCTGAATATCATTGAACATCTGTGGGATGATTGGAAGCGGGCTGTCCATGCTCGGCGACCATCTAACTTAACTGAACTTGAATTGTTTGTCCAAAATCCCTTTATCCAGGATCCAGGAACTGATTAAAAGCTACAGGAAGCGACTAGAGGCTGTTATCTTTGCAAAAGGAGGATCTACTAAATATTAATGTCACTTTTCTGTTGAGGTGCCCATACTTTTGCACCGGTCAAATTTTGGTTTAATGCATATTGCACATTTTCTGTTAGTACAATAAACCTCATTTCAATCCTGAAATATTACTGTGTCCATCAGTTATTAGATATATCAAACTGAAATGGCTGCTGCAAACACCAAAATATTTAGAACTAAAAATGATTAAGATTAATAGGGGTGCCCAAACTTTTTCATAGGACTGTATATACCCCCACCCCCGGCCTCTATACCTACTGCTCTATATACCCCCCGGCCTCTATACCTACTGCTCTATATACCCTCCCCCGGCCTCTATACCTACTGCTCTATATACCCCCCGGCCTCTATACCTACTGCTCTATATACCCCCCGGCCTCTATACCTACTGCTCTATATACCCCCCGGCCTCTATACCTACTGCTCTATATACCCCCCGGCCTCTATACCTACTGCTCTATATACCCTCCCCCGGCCTCTATACCTACTGCTCTATATACCCCCCGGCCTCTATACCTACTGCTCTATATACCCCCCCGGCCTCTATACCTACTGCTCTATATACCCCCCGGCCTCTATACCTACTGCTCTATATACCCCCCGGCCTCTATACCTACTGCTCTATATGTACCCCCCGGCCTCTATACCTACTGCTCTATATACCCCCCGGCCTCTATACCTACTGCTCTATATACCACCCCACCCGGCCTCTATACCTACTGCCCTATATACCCCCCGGCCTCTATACCTACTGCTCTATATACCCCCCGGCCTCTATACCTACTGCTCTATATACCCCCCGGCCTCTATAACTACTGCTCTATATACCCCCCGGCATCTATACCTACTGCTCTATATACCCCCCGGCCTCTATACCTACTGCTCTATATACCCCCCGGCCTCTATACCTACTGCTCTATATACCCCCCGGCATCTATACCTACTGCTCTATATACCCTCCCCCGGCCTCTATACCTACTGCTCTATATACCCCCCCGGCATCTATACCTACTGCTCTATATACCCCCCCGGCCTCTATACCTACTGCTCTATATACCCTCCCCTGGCCTCTATACCTACTGCTCTATGTACCCCCCACCCCCGGCCTCTATACCTACTGCTCTATATGTACCCCCCGGCCTCTATACCTACTGCTCTTTATATACCCCCCGGACTCTATACCTACTGCTCTATATATACCCCCCGGCCTCTATACCTAATGCTCTATATACCCCCCGGCCTCTATACCTACTGCTCTATATACCCCCCGGCCTCTATAGCTACTGCTCTATATACCCCCCCCCCCCCTTCCTCTATACTGCTCTATATATACCCCCCGGCCTCTATACTTACTGCTCTATATACCCCCCCCCCCCCCCGCCTCTATACCTACTGCTCTATATATATACCCCCCGGCATCTATACCTACTGCTCTATATACCCCCCGGCCTCTATACCTACTGCTCTATATACCCCCCGGCCTCTATACCTACTGCTCTATATACCCCCCGGCCTCTATACCTACTGCTCTATATACCCCCCGGCCTCTTTACCTACTGCTCTATATATATATCCCCCGGCATCTATACCTACTGCTCTATATATATACCCCCCGGCATCTATACCTACTGCTCTATATATACCCCCCGGCCTTTATACCTACTGCTCTATATACCCCCCCGGCCTCTATACCTACTGCTCTATATACCCTCCCCTGGCCTCTATACCTACTGCTCTATATACTCTATATACTATGCAAGGACAGGCACAGAGTTAGACTACCTGCCCCCCGACGACAACCCACATACGCACGGTAGTGAGATCCACCACCCAGAACCCACACAGACAAGAAGAAACAGCCAAGACAGAATTGTCAACAAGAGTGGGAGACAACTGCTGAACATGTGCCGAAGCCTAGGACTGTACATAATAAACGGACGTACCACAGGCGATCCCAGAGGACGCTTCACACTAAACTCTCAAGTGGGCAACAGCGTGGTGGACTATGCCATTACAGACGCAGACCTGTCAGACATTGAAGACTTCACAATCGCACCTGACTCCCATCTATCAGACCACAACCAGATCCTACTATACATGAGAACCAGGAACAAAACACCCACACATGAGCCCCAACAGTCCGGCCTCTACAACCTACCAAGACATTTCACATGGGCCAACCACCAGGCCATAGAATATAGCAACGCAACCAACCGACCCGAAATCAAGACACTGCTCACAAACTTCCATACAAACACCTATCAGCCAGACCAACAGGGAGTCACCAGAGCTGTGAAGGATCTCAAGTACATCCTACAGACCACAGCAGAACTAGCAGGCCTGAAACGAACCAAACCCATAAGACAAACCAACAAACAGTCCCACAAATGGTTCCACAGCGACTGCAGAGCACTACGCCATACCCTAAGAACAGCCTCCAACCAAAAACACAGGGACCCCAACAACAAGGAGGTGAGGGAAGCCTACAGCAATCTATGCAGGCAATACAAGGGCACCCTCAGAGAGAAGAAACAGAGATACCTCTCCCACAAAATACAGCAACTAGAGGACTCCCTCCAGGACAGCTCATTCTGGGAGACCTGGCACCACATGGGCACAAAGCCCAAGAAAAACTCTCTCCACATCCAAAATGGCAATATCTGGCTCAACTACTTCAGAGGTCTCTACAAAAACATCCCAGAAGAAGAACTAACTCCAGAACAGCAACAGATAATCACCAAACTGAGGGACATGGAGAAAGTCATCAAAGACTTCCAGAACCCTCTGGACTCGCCAATCACCATAAAAGATATACAGGAAAGAATTGTCCTGCTGAAAGGCAAAAAGGCCAGTGGCCCTGACGGCATCCTACCAGAGATGATCAAATACAGCCCTCCAGCAATACACGCGGCACTGGCAAAGCTATTCACCCTCGTGCTCAATGCTGGACACTTCCCCGAAGACTGGAACAAAGGGCTCATAACCCCCATCTACAAGAATGGGGACCAATATGACCCCAACAACTACAGAGGGATCTGCGTCAGCAGCACGCTGGGGAAACTGTTCAACAGCATCATCAATAACAGAATCCTCACCTTCCTCACACAACACGGGGTCCTCAGCAAGAGCCAAGCAGGGTTCATGCCAAACCACCGCACCACAGACCATATCTACACCCTGCACAGCCTCATCAAGACGCACGTCCACAACACCAGAAGAGGCAAGATATTCGCCTGCTTCGTGGACTTTAAGAAGGCGTTCGACTCAGTATGGCACCCAGGCCTACTCCTAAAACTCCTAGAGAATGGAATAGGAGGAAGAACGTACGACGTCATCAAGAGCTCCTACACCGGAAACCAGTGCAGTGTGAAGGTGAATGGGAAAAGGACCGCATACTTCCAACAGGCCCGAGGGGTCAGACAAGGCTGTAGCCTGAGCCCAACGCTCTTCAACATCTATATCAATGAACTGGCTACAGCCCTGGAGGCCTCACCAACCCCAGGCCTCACCCTGAACAATCGAGAGGTGAAGTTCCTGCTATACGCCGATGACCTCCTACTCCTGGCCCCCACCGAGAAAGACCTCCAAGAAAGCCTGTCAGTGCTGGAAAAATTCAGCACCACATGGGCCCTACCCATCAACCAGAAGAAGACCAAAATCATGGTATTTCAGAAGAAGGGCCACAATAAAGCCTCCACCACCCCACAATTCACACTGAACGGCTCCACACTGGAGAAAACCAACAGCTACACCGACCTGGGGCTGGAGCTCAGCCAATCAGGAAGCTTCAAAGCTGCAATAGAAACCCTGAAAGCAAAAGCCTGCAGAACCTTCTACGCCATCAGAAGACAACTGTACCACCTCAAACCACCGGTGAGGGTCTGGCTGAAGATATTTGACGCTGTCATCTCCCCGATCCTTCTCTATGGCAGCGAGGTTTGGGGCCCAGCCACCTACCCAGACCAGTCAAGGTGGGATTCCAGCCCAACAGAGAACTTCCACCTGGAGTTCTGCAAATACCTGCTACATGTCCATCGCAACACCACCAACATAGCCTGCAGGGCAGAGCTAGGCAGACTCCCCCTATGGCTCACCATACAGAAGAGGGCGCTAGCTTTCCAGGCACACATCCAGGGGAGCGACTCCTACCACCACCAAGCATGGCTAAGCCACCTGAGCAAACCAGACATTCACCAACCAAACAACAGCCAACCACCAAACCAAAAACACCAACAGATGATAACCAAGGCCGAAATAAAGGCGACCACAGAGGCAAACAGAGAGCGGTACATTGAAGAATGGAGGCCGGGGATATATAGAGCAGTAGGTATAGGGGGGGGGGGGGTGTATATAGAGCCGAGAAGAAGGGACGCACTGTCCTGAAACGCGTCTCCCATTACACGCACAGGCAAGACTTCAGTTACAATGTAACTGTTTTAATGCGACAATAAAAGTTATATTTTAAATGCCGCAGATTTCTGTTTTCATCCACTTCCTGGTAGCAGCTGGCGTTTTATACCTTCAAGTTGGACAAAAAATATATACGACGGGGGGGAGAGAACGGCATGACACTGGGGCAGAGACAGGGGGACATGAAACTGTGGGCAGATGAAAGGGGGGAGAACAGCATGAAACTGGGGCAGAGATGTAGGGGGCATATAATTTACAGGTGACTGTAGGAGGATTATACTGTGTGGGGGGCACATGAAAAATGAATGGGTGGAGTCAACATACAAGTGGGCGGCACATTGTGTCTTTACTTTTCAAAAGTTGGGAGGAATGTGAGTGAGATGTCTCCCTGCCCGGCCTCCTGACCACCCCCAACGCCCATGTCTGCCCTCCTGACCGCCCCCAAGGCCCATATCTGACCGCCCCCAACCCCCACGTCTGCCCTCCTGACCGCCCCCAAGGCCCATATCTGACCGCCCCAACCCTCACGTCTGCCCTCCTGACCGCCCCAACCCCCACGTCTGCCCTCCTGACCGCCCCAACCCCCACGTCTGCCCTCCTGACCGCCCCCAACCCCCACGTCTGACCGCCCCCAACCCCCACGTCTGCCCTCCTAGCCCCCACTCCTGTCACGCCCTTCTCTGACCTGTCTGTCCTCCTTTTAGGTTTTCTCGTGAAGCCTCCACGTTGCGACCATGGCGAGTCCTGTGGTGCGTCAGATCGACAAGCAGTTCCTCATCTGCAGCATCTGCCTGGAGCGCTATCACGTCCCCAAGGTCCTGCCGTGTCTGCACACCTTCTGTGAGAAGTGAGTGCTGCCCCTAGTGGTGCGGGGAGAGGGAGCGGGCACCGAGCCTGGGATTATTATATCACACCCCCGGTCCTGGGATTATTATATCACACCCCGGTCCTGGGATTATTATATCACACTGATCACACCCCGGTCCTGGGATTATTATATCACACCCCCGATCCTGGGATTATTATATCACACCCCCGATCCTGGGATTATTATATCACACTGATCACACTTCGGTCCTGGGATTATTATATCACACTGATCACACCCCGGTCCTGGGATTATTATATCACACTGATCACACCCCCGGTCCTGGGATTATTATATCACACTGATCACACCCCGGTCCTGGGATTATTATATCACACTGATCACACCCCCGGTCCTGGGATTATTATATCACACTGATCACACCCCGGTCCTGGGATTATTATATCACACTGATCACACCCCGGTCCTGGGATTATTATATCACACTGATCACACCCCGGTCCTGGGATTATTATATCACACTGATCACACCCCGGTCCTGGGATTATTATATCACACTGATCACACCCCGGTCCTGGGATTATTATATCACACTGATCACACCCCGGTCCTGGGATTATTATATCACACTGATCACACCCCCGGTCCTGGGATTATTATATCACACTGATCACACCCCGGTCCTGGGATTATTATATCACACTGATCACACCCCCGGTCCTGGGATTATTATATCACACTGATCACACCCCCGGTCCTGGGATTATTATATCACACTGATCACACCCCCGGTCCTGGGATTATTATATCACACTGATCACACCCCGGTCCTGGGATTATTATATCACACTGATCACACCCCGGTCCTGGGATTATTATATCACACTGATCACACCCCCGGTCCTGGGATTATTATATCACACTGATCACACCCCGGTCCTGGGATTATTATATCACACTGATCACACCCCCGGTCCTGGGATTATTATATCACACTGATCACACCCCGGTCCTGGGATTATTATATCACACTGATCACACCCCGGTCCTGGGATTATTATATCACACTGATCACACCCCCGGTCCTGGGATTATTATATCACACTGATCACACCCCGGTCCTGGGATTATTATATCACACTGATCACACCCCGGTCCTGGGATTATTATATCACACTGATCACACCCCGGTCCTGGGATTATTATATTATATGAACAGCGCTCACAGTTCTGCTGCACATCAGTGGTCGCCCACAATGTAAGAGGCAAAGAGGAAGATTCTAGAAGACTTGGTCAAGAGAATTATAATCTGCCCCGTAATCCAGGACTTCTGGAGTGAGCTGTGGATTGTCAGCAGTCCCATGTAAACCCCATAGAGGCTCCTCAGCACAGATGTGGGATGGATCGGGAGCACTCGGGTAATCTCCGCTAATCCGCTCTGTCTCTATGTCTACCTCCAGGTGCCTGCAGAGCTACATCCCCCCGCAGAGCCTGACCCTGTCCTGCCCCGTGTGCCGCCAGACCTCCATCCTGCCCGAACGAGGGGTCTCCGCTCTACAGAACAACTTCTTCATTACCAACCTGATGGAAGTTCTACAGAGGAGCCCCGAGAGCGGCCGACAGGAGCAGAACGTCCTCCCATGTGATGGCCACACGTCTGCAACCCCCCTATCCTGCCCCAACCACCAGGGCAAGGTGAGCAGTCACCCCCTATCCTGCCCCAGTCACCAGGGCAAGGTGAGCAGTCACCCCCTATCCTGCCCCAGCCACCAGGGCAAGGTGAGCAGTCACCCCCTATCCTGCCCCAACCACCAGGGCAAGGTGAGCAGTCACCCCCTATCCTGCCCCAGTCACCAGGGCAAGGTGAGCAGTCACCCCCTATCCTGCCCCAGCCACCAGGGCAAGGTGAGCAGTCACCCCCTATCCTGCCCCAGCCACCAGGGCAAGGTGAGCAGTCACCCCCTATCCTGCCCCAGCCACCAGGGCAAGGTGAGCAGTCACCCCCTATCCTGCCCCAGTCACCAGGGCAAGGTGAGCAGTCACCCCCTATCCTGCCCCAGTCACCAGGGCAAGGTGAGCAGTCACCCCCTATCCTGCCCCAGTCACCAGGGCAAGGTGAGCAGTCACCCCCTATCCTGCCCCAGCCACCAGGGCAAGGTGAGCAGTCACCCCCTATCCTGCCCCAGTCACCAGGGCAAGGTGAGCAGTCACCCCCTATCCTGCCCCAACCACCAGGGCAAGGTGAGCAGTCACCCCCTATCCTGCCCCAGTCACCAGGGCAAGGTGAGCAGTCACCCCCTATCCTGCCCCAGTCACCAGGGCAAGGTGAGCAGTCACCCCCTATCCTGCCCCAGTCACCAGGGCAAGGTGAGCAGTCACCCCCTATCCTGCCCCAGTCACCAGGGCAAGGTGAGCAGTCACCCCCTATCCTGCCCCAGTCACCAGGGCAAGGTGAGCAGTCACCCCCTATCCTGCCCCAGCCACCAGGGCAAGGTGAGCAGTCACCCCCTATCCTGCCCCAGTCACCAGGGCAAGGTGAGCAGTCACCCCCTATCCTGCCCCAGTCACCAGGGCAAGGTGAGCAGTCACCCCCTATCCTGCCCCAGTCACCAGGGCAAGGTGAGCAGTCACCCCCTATCCTGCCCCAGTCACCAGGGCAAGGTGAGCAGTCACCCCCTATCCTGCCACAGCCACCAGGGCAAGGTGAGCAGTCACCCCCTATCCTGCCCCAACCACCAGGGCAAGGTGAGCAGTCACCCCCTATCCTGCCCCAGCCACCAGGGCAAGGTGAGCAGTCACCCCCTATCCTGCCCCAGTTACCAGGGCAAGGTGAGCAGTCACCCCCTATCCTGCCCCAGTCACCAGGGCAAGGTGAGCAGTCACCCCCTATCCTGCCCCAGCCACCAGGGCAAGGTGAGCAGTCACCCCCTATCCTGCCCCAGTCACCCCCTATCCTGCCCCAGTCACCCCCTATCCTGCCACAGCCACCAGGGCAAGGTGAGCAGTCACCCCCTATCCTGCCCCAGTCACCCCCTATCCTGCCCCAGTCACCCCCTATCCTGCCCCAGTCACCCCCTATCCTGCCCCAGTCACCCGCTATCCTGCCCCAGCCACCCCGTGTCCTGCCCCGGTCACCCCCTTATTCTGCCCCGGTCACCCCATGTCCTGCCCCGGTCACCCCATGTCCTGCCCCGGTCACCCCCTTATTCTGCCCCGGTCACCCCCTATCCTGCCCCAGTCACCCCCTATCCTGCCCCGGTCACCCCCTTATTCTGCCATAGATCTGTGTACAGTGACCCTCGGACCCCCGTTTCTCGGACCCTCCATAACTCTCTCCTTCCCTCCTGGCAGACAATGGAGTATTACTGTGGCCCCTGTGAGACGGCCATGTGTGTGGAGTGCACCGAGGGCGAGCACCGTGAGCACTGCACCGTCCCTCTCAAAGATGTTCTGGAGCAGCACAAGGCGTCACTGCGCAGCCAGCTGGACAGCATCAGGAGCCGGTACCACTCACTACTACACTCATCAGACGGGGAGACCCCGCAGCAGGACAGGGGGGGGGGGGGGGGGTAGGTCCCTCGTAGTGTTATCTCACCAGGTGTCTGCTGTCTCCCCTCAGGATCCCCCAGCTGACCTCCGCTATTGACCTGGTGGGCGAAATCAGCCGTCAGCTCTGCGAGAGGAAAACCGCCGCCGTGAATGAGATCTGCTCCACGTTTGAGGAACTGGAACGAGCGCTACAGCAAAGGAAGAACTCGCTGCTGCAAGATCTGGAGAGCATATCTGTCAGCAAGCAGAAGGTAGGGATCTGGGGGGCGGTATATAGTATATACTCCTGAGCAGGAAGCTGAGCTCTGTGTTCTGTGTTCTCAGGTTCTGCAGGCTCAGCTCTCGTCCCTCAGACAAGGTCTAGATAACATGGAGAGCAGCGTGCGCTTCACCGAGCAGGCCCTTGGCCACGGCTCAGAGACTGAAGTCCTCCTGGTCAGAAAGCAGATGAGTGAGCGGCTGAACGAATTGGCCTCCCGAGATTTTCCTCTCCATCCGCAGCAGAACCCGCAGCTAGAATTTCGAGTGGAGACAGATGGACTGCGCCGATCTCTGCAGAACCTGGGTGCCCTGCTCACCACTAGTGCTGTGGCTTATGCCTCCGTGGCTACGGGGGAAGGTCTGCGCCAGGCCCTGGTGGGACATCAAACCTCTGTCACTGTTACCACCAAAGACAAAGATGGAGAATTAGTCCGAAGTGGTAATGCCATCCTACAAGCCCAGCTGACGGGTCCAGACGGAGGGGCCCAGGATGGAGAGGTGACTGACAATAAGAATGGGACTTATGAGGTGCTGTACACTCCTCGCCATGAAGGGGAACACCAGCTCTCCCTACGCCTCTATGGCCAGCCTCTGCGTGGAAGCCCCTACCGGGTTAGAGCGGTGAAGCCTGGAGATGTGCCGGCCTCACCAGAAGACGTGAAACGCAGGGTGAAGTCCCCAAGTGGTGGACATATAAGACAGAAGGCTGTGAGGAGGCCATCCAGTATGTACAGCACCAACAAGAAGAAGGAGAACCCTATAGAAGATGAGATGATCCTCCGAGTAGGTAAGGAATGATGGGAGGGATAGGTGTCAGAGATGTGTAGACTAAGGGCCACGTGTCAGGGATGATGGGAGGGATAGATGTCACGTATAGACTAAGGGCCACGTGTCAGGAATGATGGGAGGGATAGGTGTCAGAGATGTATAGACTAAGGGCCACGTGTCAGGGATGATGGGAGGGATAGGTGTCAGAGATGTATAGACTAAGGGCCACGTGTCAGGGATGATGGGAGGGATAGATGTCAGACATGTATAGACTAAGGGCCACGTGTCAGGGATGATGGGAGGGATAGATGTCAGAGATGTGTAGACTAAGGGCCACGTGTCGGATGATGGGAGGGATAGATGTCAGACATGTATAGACTAAGGGCTACGTGTCAGGAATGATGGGAGGGATAGATTTCAGACATGTATAGACTAAGGGCCACGTGTCAGGGATGATGGGAGGGATAGATGTCAGAGATGTGTAGACTAAGGGCCACGTGTCGGATGATGGGAGGGATAGATGTCAGACATGTATAGACTAAGGGCCACATGTCAGGGATGATGGGAGGGATAGGTGTCAGAGATGTGTAGTCTAAGGGCCACGTGTCAGGGATGATGGGATGGGAGGGATAGATGTCAGAGATGTGTAGACTAAGGGCCACGTATCAGGGATGATGGGAGGGATAGATGTCAGAGATGTGTAGACTAAGGGCCACGTGTCAGGGATGATGGGAGGGATAGATGTCAGAGATGTGTAGACTAAGGGCCACGTGTCAGGGATGATGGGAGGGATAGATGTCAGAGATGTGTAGTCTAAGGGCCACGTGTCAGGGATGATGGGAAGGATAGATGTCAGACATGTATAGACTAAGGGCCACGTGTCAGGGATGATGGGAGGGATAGATGTCAGAGATGTGTAGACTAAGGGCCACGTGTCGGATGATGGGAGGGATAGATGTCACGTATAGACTAAGGGCCACGTGTCAGGGATGATGGGAGGGATAGATGTCAGAGATGTATAGACTAAGGGCCACGTGTCAGGGATGATGGGAAGGATAGATGTCAGAGATGTGTAGTCTAAGGGCCACGTGTCAGGGATGATAGGAGGGATAGATGTCAGACATGTATAGACTAAGGGCCACATGTCAGGGATGATGGGAGGGATAGATGTCAGATGTATAGACTAAGGGCCACGTGTCAGGGATGATGGGAGGGATAGATGTCAGAGATGTGCAGACTAAGGGCCACGTGTCAGGGATGATGGGAGGGATAGATGTCAGATGTGTAGACTAAGGGCCACGTGTCGGATAATGGGAGGGATAGATGTCAGACATGTATAGACTAAGGGCCACGTGTCAGGAATGATGGGAGGGATAGATGTCAGACATGTATAGACTAAGGGCCACGTGTCAGGGATGATGAGAGGGATAGATGTCAGAGATGTGCAGACTAAGGGCCACGTGTCAGGGATGATGGGAGGGATAGATGTCACGTATAGACTAAGGGCCACGTGTCAGAGATGATGGGAGGGATAGATGTCAGAGATGTGTAGACTAAGGGCCACGTGTCAGGGATGATGGGAGGGATATATGTCAGAGATGTGTAGACTAAGGGCCACGTGTCAGGGATGATGGGAGGGATAGATGTCAGAGATGTGTAGACTAAGGGCCACGTGTCAGGGATGATGGGAGGGATAGATGTCAGACATGTATAGACTAAGGGCCACATGTCAGGGATGATGGGAGGGATAGATGTCAGAGATGTATAGACTAAGGGCCACGTGTCAGGGATGATGGGAGGGATAGATGTCAGAGATGTGTAGACTAAGGGCCACGTGTCAGGGATGATGGGAGGGATAGATGTCACGTATAGACTAAGGGCCACGTGTCAGGGATGATGGGAGGGATAGATGTCAGAGATGTGTAGACTAAGGGCCACGTGTCAGGGATGATGGGAGGGATAGATGTCAGACGTGTATAGACTAAGGGCCACGTGTCAGGGATGATGGGAGGGATAGATGTCAGAGATGTGTAGACTAAGGGCCACGTGTCAGGGATGATGGGAGGGATAGATGTCAGACATGTATAGACTAAGGGCCACGTGTCAGGGATGATGGGAGGGATAGATGTCAGAGATGTGTAGACTAAGGGCCACGTGTCAGGGATGATGGGAGGGATAGATGTCAGATGTGTAGACTAAGGGCCACGTGTCAGGGATGATAGGAGGGATAGATGTCAGATGTGTAGGCTAAGGGCCACGTGTCAGGGATGATGGGAGGGATAGATGTCAGATGTGTAGACTAAGGGCCACGTGTCAGGGATGATGGGAGGGATAGATGTCAGATGTGTAGACTAAGGGCCACGTGTCAGGGATGATGGGAGGGATAGATGTCATATGTGTAGGCTAAGGGCCACGTGTCAGGGATGATGGGAGGGATAGATGTCAGATGTGTAGACTAAGGGCCACGTGTCAGGGATGATGGGAGGGATAGATGTCAGATGTGTAGACTAAGGGCCACGTGTCAGGGATGATAGGAGGGATAGATGTCAGATGTGTAGGCTAAGGGCCACGTGTCAGGGATGATGGGAGGGATAGATGTCATATGTGTAGACTAAGGGCCACGTGTCAGGGATGATGGGAGGGATAGATGTCAGATGTGTAGACTAAGGGCCACGTGTCAGGGAAGATGGGAGGGATAGATGTCAGATGTGTAGACTAAGGGCCACGTGTCAGGGATGATGGGAGGGATAGGTGTCAGAGATGTGTAGACTAAGGGCCACGTGTCAGGGATGATGGGAGGGATAGATGTCAGACATGTGTAGACTAAGGGCCACGTGTCAGAGATGATGGGAGGGATAGATGTCAGAGATGTGATCAATTGGTGGCAGCACCCTTGTCTGCCTGTACATGTCCTCCCAACACACTGAAAATATCCTAATGGGTTATTGAGACCACATTGCAGCTCCTAAATCGTGGACTGTAGATCATGTGGACTGATGAGTTTGTGTGTAGCACTGCAGGACATGGGGGCGATATGTATGCAGATCAATAAATTCAGGCGTGGTGAGACATGACGTGGGGTTGATCCAGTGTTACTCGCTCTGGCTCACGATTGACTTTTCCTTTTAGGGTCCCGTGGTCGAGACAAAGGTGAATTCTCCAACTTACAAGGTATCTCGGCTTCCAGTAACAACCGCATTGTGGTGGCGGACAGCAACAACCAGTGTATACAGGTGGGGTGTATCCTCCAGTAACCTCACAGCCGCCCCTCCACCGCCTGCTCCTCACCTCTCCTTCCTCTCTCTAACACAGGTCTTCTCCAATGAGGGGCAGTTTAAGTTGCGTTTTGGGGTACGAGGCCGATCCCCGGGACAGCTACAGCGTCCTACAGGCGTGGCCGTGGACATGAACGGCGACATTGTTGTGGCAGATTATGACAATCGCTGGGTCAGCATCTTCTCTCCTGAGGGAAAATTCAAGGTGAGATGTCAGTCTGGAGCCTTGTGACACGTGTAGGAAATATCTCCGCTTGTGCGCTCTACTCACTGTCACCAGGGTGCGCCATGTCTGTAGGGTCATCAGGACATCACATTGTACTTCTGACTGTCTCTACTTGCATCCTGGTGCCTGTTCTGGCCATCTCTTTCCATGGCGTTGTGTGGTGCTGGCTGTCTCTTTGTCTCTCCATGTTGTCATGTCGGTGCTGGCTGTCTCTTTATCTCTCCATGGCTTCATGTCGGTGCTGGCTGTCTCTTTATCTCTCCATGGCTTCATGTCGGTGCTGACTGTCTCTTTATCTCTCCATGGCTTCATGTCGGTGCTGACTGTCTCTTTATCTCTCCATGGCTTCATGTCGGTGCTGACTGTCTCTTTATCTCTCCATGGCTTCATGTCGGTGCTGGCTGTCTCTTTGTCTCTCCATTGCTTCATGTCGGTGCTGGCTGTCTCTTTGTCTCTCCATGGCTTCATGTCAGTGCTCGCTGTCTCTTTGTCCAACCATCTCAAAATGGGGGAAATGTTAGAGTTAAGTCCTCTAATCTTGTATTTTGGCAGCCATCTTGTACTCTTTCACATATAAACTGTATAAGTATGTATTTTTCTGCTTAAGTCAAGGAGGCCCCTTGTTAGACTTTAAGGAATGTGATAATGAACGTAAATGCAGAGGTTGCTAATCCTTATCTCTCAAGGGCCTCATTTTGAGAAGATGCAGCTGACTTTGTATATCTCTTATCTCCTTTACATGATGTATGGACACATAACCAACAAAAGTATTAATCTTATGGTATCTGGGCACTCTGTCATATTTTATGGTATATGAAGGTCACTTAGAGTGTGTATAGACACAGGGTCTATGGAACGTGTCATCTTATCTCTTTTGCCATGATATATACATATAGACAGTCTGGGATGTTAGCTCACACATAAGTATTTTGAATCCTTCTTTGTTTCATGGGAAAGTCCATCCCAGTGTGGAAAGCTATAATGAGATGCAGATTATAATGAGCCTCAGCCAATAGTCATGTGCCAGGCTTGTCTTATATCTCTATGACCAATCATGTTATATACTGATTAGAATAGCCAAGCCAGCTCTTTGACTGTAATGTATTTAAACTACCTTTTTCTTACAATAAAATTAGAACTCTTTTGATACACCACCATCTTGTGTCTTAATCAGTTCTCCAGGCCTAAAAGAAGATGGCTGCAGTCCATCTAGGCCTGTTAATTATCTAATTAGGACCTCTACAACATACGGAGGGATCCATATGTCCCTATCACTTTGTCTCTCCATGGCGTCTTGTCGGTGCTGGCTGTCTCTTTGTCTCTCCATGGCTTCATGTCGGTGCTGGCTGTCTCTTTGTCTCCATGGCATCACGTCATTGCTGGCTGTCTCTTTGTCTCTCCATGTTGTCATTCTGTCTTCTGTCTTTAGAACAAGGTGGGCGTCGGGCGTCTCATGGGTCCTAAGGGCGTGGCCGTGGATCGGAATGGACATCTGATTGTTGTGGACAACAAGTCCTGCTGCATCTTCATCTTTCAGTCTAATGGGAAGTTGGTCGGGAGATTCGGAGGCCGCAACCCAGGAGATAAGCAGCAGACTGGGAGTCTTGATGGTAATTATGACTGTGATTGGTGAAGACTTCCTAGTGGGAGGGGCCCTTATGTAGTAATGGGTGGAGCCAGGTATGGACGTTGGATGGTGATTGGGGCTTGTCATTAGGGGATGTGTCTTCTCTTCTCAGGTCCCCATTTTGTGGCTGTCAATAACAAGAATGAGATTATAGTGACAGATTTCCACAACCACTCAGTGAAGGTGAGCCTCTTGTGCTTCTCTTGTCGTCCTCTTCTCTTCTGTCCTCCTCATTCGTACTCCTACTCCTCTTCCTCGTACCTTGGCTGACTCTCCCCCTCCTCCTCCTTCTCCTACTCCTCTTCCTCGTACCTTGGCTGACTCTCCCCCTCCTCCTCCTTCTCCTACTCCTCTTCCTCGTACCTTGGCTGACTCTCCCCCTCCTCCTCCTTCTCCTCCTCTGTACCTTGGCTGACTCTCCTCCTACTCCTCATCCTCTTCCTCGTACCTTGACTGACTCTCCCCCTCCTCCTCCTTCTCCTCCTCCGTACCTTGGCTGACTCTCCTCCTACTCCTCATCCTCTTCCTCTTCCTCGTACCTTGGCTGACTCTCCCCCTCCTCCTCCTTCTCCTCCTACTCCTCATCCTCTTCCTCATACCTTGACTGACTCTCCCCCTCCTCCTCCTTCTCCTCCTCCGTACCTTGGCTGACTCTCCCCCTCCTCCTCCTTCTCCTCCTCCGTACCTTGGCTGACTCTCCCCCTCCTCCTCCTTCTCCTCCTACTCCTCATCCTCTTCCTCGTACCTTGACTGACTCTCCCCCTCCTCCTCCTTCTCCTCCTCCGTACCTTGGCTGACTCTCCTCCTACTCCTCATCCTCTTCCTCGTACCTTGGCTGACTCTCCCCCTCCTCCTCCTTCTCCTCCTCTGTACCTTGGCTGACTCTCCTCCTACTCCTCATCCTCGTACCTTGACTGACTCTCCCCCTCCTCCTCCTTCTCCTCCTCCGTACCTTGGCTGACTCTCCTCCTACTCCTCATCCTCTTCCTCTTCCTCGTACCTTGGCTGACTCTCCCCCTCCTCCTCCTTCTCCTCCTACTCCTCATCCTCTTCCTCATACCTTGACTGACTCTCCCCCTCCTCCTCCTTCTCCTCCTCCGTACCTTGGCTGACTCTCCCCCTCCTCCTCCTTCTCCTCCTCCGTACCTTGGCTGACTCTCCCCCTCCTCCTCCTTCTCCTCCTACTCCTCATCCTCTTCCTCGTACCTTGACTGACTCTCCCCCTCCTCCTCCTTCTCCTCCTCCGTACCTTGGCTGACTCTCCTCCTACTCCTCATCCTCTTCCTCGTACCTTGGCTGACTCTCCCCCTCCTCCTCCTTCTCCGTACCTTGGCTGACTCTCCTCCTACTCCTCATCCTCTTCCTCGTACCTTGGCTGACTCTCCCCCTCCTCCTCCTTCTCCTCCTCCGTACCTTGGCTGACTCTCCTCCTATTCCTCATCCTCTTCCTCGTACCTTGGCTGACGCTCCCCCTCATCCTCCTTCTCCTTCTCCTCCTCCTGCTCCTTCGGACCTTGGCTGAATTTCCTCCTCCTCCTCCTGCTCCTTCGGACCTTGGCTGATTTACTCCTCCTCCTGCTCCTTCGGACCTTGGCTGATTTTCCTCCTCCTCCTGCTCCTGCTCCTTTGGACCTTGGCTGACTCCCCCCCTCCCCCTGTCTCTTCAGGTGTACAGTGCAGATGGAGAATTCCTCTTCAAGTTTGGCTCTCACGGAGAGGGGAACGGGCAATTTAATGCTCCGACCGGCGTTGCAGTGGATTCTAACGGAAACATCATAGTGGCTGACTGGGGAAACAGCCGGATCCAGGTGTGGACATATTGGTTGAGAGGGGGGAGGTGTTGATGATGGAGGAAACATGGTGTAGAGCCGCGGTAGGCAACTTTTTGCACTGCAGCTGATGTAAAACTACAACTCCCAGCATGCTTACTGTACTTACTCCGCTGTGATTGGCACACCCATGGAAGAGAATGGAGAATGCTGGGAGTTGTAGTTTCACAGCAGCTGGCGTACCAATGGTTTCTGACCCCGGCTGTAGGGTCTGTACAAGGATGGGCGTGGGGGGAGGGTTATGTGTTACCCAGTCACTCTCACGTTGTGGTGTAGCGCCCCCCACAGCACACCCCTCTCCTCTCAGGTTTCTATTAACCCCTTGTCTTCCTCCTTTTTTCTCCCCATGCTTTATTACCTTCCATCACAGGTCTTTGACAGTTCCGGCTCGTTTCTGTCCTACATTAACACCATGGCTGACCCCCTGTACGGCCCGCAGGGGCTGGCACTCACCTCTGATGGTCACGTTGTGGTGGCCGACTCGGGAAACCATTGCTTCAAGGTCTACAGATATCTGCAGTGACGTTGCGGGGACAGGAGGCGCGGCGGGCACAGCTGTCCGTGCCGTGTACATGACGTCTGCCCGCTCCCTGTCTGTCCATCCTGAAGTGGTGTTTCCTTGTCCACCCTAAGCCACCAGTCCCTTGTCCTAGTGCCGATGCTGCGGCGCCCTCTGTCTTCTGCTCAGCACAACTGACGTCTGTTGTCCTCTCTCCTCCCGCTTTCTTCGATTTTCTGCCCGGAGTTCTCCCTGCCCTCGATCTTCCTGTGCTATGGACGCTGCTATATGTTTACGATGTGTAAAGAGAGGATGGTGGACGAGCCGATGGATCTGCGGTGGTCGTGATGGGCTCCAGCGCGCTGCACATGTGACTATGATGGCGGCTCTCTGGAATTTGCACTGATAGATGACGTTATATGATGGAAGCAGAGTGTTCCCCGGACAGTCAGTGGTCACATTGTGGTGGACAGAGCCTGTATCCCGGGGCAGACTGGGCATGGAAAGGTAAACAGGGTCACGGCCGGTTACAGGGTCACCCAGCACGCCGTTCCCCTACAGAGTCTGATCCAGTAGCATTGCCCGTCGCCTCCTATGGGGTGCTGGTGGCGGCCATGTCCACCAGCTTACATGTGATCCGAGATCGGTCCTGGTGACGTCCGGACTTTTATTTTTTGTCACTTGTTTTTGGTGTAGACCCCGCACCTTGTGCCAAATACTGCGAGTGTGGTGCAGCCCAGCATGTCTCCATGTTGTCTCCTCCCTCCTGCCCCCTTGTCCTGGGGCAGTGACGGGCGTGCTCAGTGTTTGGGGGTTTTGTGTCTGCATCTCATTCATTTTTATTTTTTACAGTTTTTTTTTTACATTGTATTTAGGTTTTTTTTACATTTCTTTTGTACGCACGGTCATGAATGTAACGTCCCGCTTCTCGCCATGTCACGAGCACATAAAACCAGCAAGGAATGGCCGAGCCGGTGAGGATACGATGTGGTGACCAGTAAGTGACAAGTATGGATGAAGGTGGTGTGTGGATGTAGCAGAGCTGACGGTGGGGGAGTGCTCACAGCTGGGGTCTCATCTCCTTGTGGATGCTTTTCTGCTCTCCCCTGTTGGATCACATCTTGTTTCTGCTCAGACGTTGCGTAGTATGAACTGCGTACACGGAGCGCGGCATCAAGATACCAGAAGTCATATGACTCTGCCTCGGATCGTCTCCTAGTCCTTGATCTGTATGGTGGGGGTCCGACTCTTGGCACCAGCGTAGCTGCTCTGCAGGGTATCGGTGAGTCCTGAAGTACCCTGACCATCCACTGTGCAGGGGGGCGCTGAGAGCTGGACCCCACTCATCTAATACCAATGGACTAGTCAGAGGACCCCGCTTCACTGTGGAGTCACCACATGACTGGAGGTTTTCTCCATGGTACAACCCGAGGGAGAAGCAGGAGCCCCTCCCCCAAAGGACGGCAGGCGCCAGAGACAGCGTCCGCTCCAGACACACGGCCCAGACCTGCCAGTAACTAGAGTGTCAGTTCAGTGGTCCAGGATGGGGGCTAGTATAGAGCAGGACCAGGTGTGCATGTGTGGGAGGGGGGTGCAGGGTGTTACTGGGACCTGTGCTTCTCCTGGATTAGCCTGACTATTGGACTTTTGTGTTATAAACCGGATTGAACAGCTCGCTGCAAATAAACCCATCTCTCACCGTGTCCGCCCTGGTGCCTTCTGTTCTGTGTCCCGGCCGTACGGCATTGTGGGACATGTAGTTCTATTACTGATGTTATAGCTCAGGAGACAAAGGCTGCAGTGTTAACCAGAACCTCAGAACACTTCTGGTCCTAAAGTGTGACCAGCGCTCGGACCTGCAGCACAATGCAGTAGTCAGAGATCTCTCCTCATGTACACTACCCAAAGGTAGCCTCACAGCCTTTCTATAGAGCAGTGGTGTAAGCAGTGAGGTAGTCCGACCACCCCTGCAGGGTGAGGTGTGCGGGGCTCGGCCTCATGCTGGCAGTAGTATACATGTAGGGTGTCGGCAATCAGGAGACAATCCAGAAGATTCTTCACGTCTTGGTCTTTTCCTTGATGCTCAAAACCAGATCGGGATAAAAGAGGCGGCGGCAGAAATAGCGTCATACGTGTACGGAAATAATCACCGAAAACAACAATTCCTAAATATCTGACAAGTGATAAATGTAATCGTGCGCTGTCTGTACTAGAGGTGACACGCATGAGGTCACGCCTGATACCGTGCGCTGTCTGTACTAGAGGTGACACGTGTGAGGTCACGCCTGATACCGTGCGTTGTCTGTACTAGAGGTGACACGCATGAGGTCACGCCTGATACCGTGCGCTGTCTGTACTAGAGGTGACACGTGTGAGGTCATACATGAAGCCATGTTCAGCCATAAGCTACTTATATAAGGAGGTGGAATCAGGGACCGAATCTATAAGACGTCACGTGTCACCTCCAGTACATACAGCACATGGTTTCATGTACGACGTTACACGTGTCACCTCCACTACATCCAGCACATGGTTTCATGTACGACGTCACACGTGTGTGTGTATATATATATATATATATATATATATATATATATATGTAATATATGTATGTATGGATGTAATATAGGTTTTTTAATGGAGTCTGAATAGCATAGTCTGGTGCACAGACCCTGCCCATGGTGCACGGACCCTCCCACGGTGCACCTGAATTATTAAGGGGCGGAGTCTCTTCATTCTATCACCAAGACCCTCAATATTCAGGACATAATAAATCACATTAACCAGATGCAAAGCTCAGGCCAAAAAAATAAGTGTGAACATGGCCCAGCAACTCGACAGAGTCATATGATTTCCAGACTGAGGGGTTCCCCAAAATCTAAGACTTCATGTGTAACTGCTAAAGCCGATACCTTAATGTTACATAGTTACTCTGCCGCCCGCAAGAGACCCTACTATGGGCACCTAACATGTTCCAGGGCTCCCCCACATCATAACCTATGTGGGCACCTAACACGTTCCAGGGCTCCCCCACATCAGACCCTACTGTGGGCACCTAACACGTTCCAGGGCTCCCCCACATCAGACCGTACTGTGGGCACCTAACACGTTCCAGGGCTCCCCCACATCAGACCCTACTGTGGGCACCTAACACGTTCCAGGGCTCCCCCACATCAGACCATAAAGTGGGCACCTAACACGTTCCAGGACTCCCCCACATCAGACCCTAATGTGGGCACCTAACTCGTTCCAGGGCTCCCCCACATCAGACCCTACTGTGGGCACCTAACATGTTCCAGGGTTCCTCCACATCAGACCCTACTGTGGGCACCTAACACGTTCCAGGGCTCCCCCACATCAGACCCTAAAGTGGGCACCTAACACGTTCCAGGACTCCCCCACATCAGACCCTAATGTGGGCACCTAACACGTTCCAGAGCCCCCCCACATCAGACCCTAGTGTGGGCACCTAACACGTTCCAGGGCTCCCCCACATCAGACCCTAGTGTGGGCACCTAACACGTTCCAGGGCTCCCCCACATCAGACCCTAGTGTGGGCACCTAACACGTTCCAGGGCTCCCCCACATCAGACCCTAAAGTGGGCACCTAACACGTTCCAGGACTCCCCCACATCAGACCCTAAAGTGGGCACCTAACACGTTCCAGGACTCCCCCACATCAGACCGTAATGTGGGCACCTAACACGTTCCAGGGCTCCTCCACATCAGACCGTAATGTGGGCACCTAACACGTTCCAGGGCTCCTCCACATCAGACCGTACTGTGGGCACCTAACACGTTCCAGGGCTCCCCCACATCAGACCCTAAAGTGGGCACCTAACACGTTCCAGGACTCCCCCACATCAGACCCTATTGTGGGCACCTAACACGTTCCAGGACTCCCCCACATCAGACCCTACTGTGGGCACCTAACATGTTCCAGGACTCCCGTGTAGGAAACATCTCAGTGACTCCAGAATAATTCCCCTTTATTAAATCCACATACAATCCATCCTGTTCACAGTTAAAAATAAAATCAGTCCCCTCTGAGGTTTGTCCCCAGCCAGGGGCCCGATAGACACCAGCAGGGGCTCAACAGTCCAGTTGGGACATTTAAGAACAGTAAAACACTGGCGCTGATTTGTATGAAGGTCCCAGATCTCGGTGCTATATTGGGAGAGAGGTCCAGAAGCAGGATAGTCGCCGTTACCCCTCCTCCTGGACCCTCGCCCAGTTACGATGGGTCTCTCAGGGTCATGGTAACTTCATACGAGCAATCTCTATGACTGGTCAAAGATTAAAACAAAATAAATATTCTACAGATGAGGGGTGGCGTGTCACCCAATGCCCTCCTCTCACCCCCATGTCCAGAAACCTTCCTTCAATGTGCCCTCTGCTGGAGAAAGACTCAAGAGTTGCCCAAAGTTATCAAATGTTCCCTATTTAGGTGAGCGAAGTGCATTGTCGAAACGCCTTAGAAAGGTGGTGAGTGCTGAGGCCTCGCTGGCCCCTCGTGGCGAGCCGTCTGCTAGTTGGATAGTTAGAGGTTCAGGGCTCTTTAAGCTTCCCCTCCTATGAAAGATTCCCCCCAGGCGGAAGGGGCTTGGGGTGCCCGAGGTAGGAGAGGGGGGCTGAGAACTATCTGCAGTCCAAGGTTTTAGGTCGCAGTTGAGGGAATTTGCTTTGGGACTGCCTGGAGAAGAAGTGGAGACGGGTTCACAAGCCAATACCAGTGACTCCTTAGATGCAGCTGGGGAGGAGGGAAGAACTTCTGCTTTGTAAGATGGGAGGCAGCCAAGCGTATGTCTCCTGTTCATCTTGCCAGGAGTCTCCTGAGGTCCTTCACTTTCTGTGCTGTCCTCTCGTGGTCTCCTCAGTCCTTGCTTGCCCTCTGCAGTGTGATCTTCCTCCTCTCTGATGGGCTCCACAGTCACGCTGGCTGAGGTATTGGAGGATTTGTGCAGTGCACCACCAGGGGGTGAAGTATTAAGGACCTCCGTTGAGTGGCTACGAGGAAGTGGTCGTGGACCTCTACTAGAGCGGCTTCTACGAGGAAGGCGAAGCATTAAAAATTCCAATTCCACATCTTGAAGGTCTTTGTCTTGTGAAGAACAACTGGCTATTGAACGTCGTTTCTCCAGGCGCTCCTTCCGGTGTTCGGCCTTCTCACGTTCTCGGTTCTCCTGCAAAGCAGAACAATTACACACGTCTCTGTAGACACAAGGGCAATACACGGCGATGGCTAACATGAGGTATGTCTTAGAAAGCATGAAGTACCACGTCCAAGGAACATGACCTCATTGGGATATCGTCTGCTCCATCTGTAATGATGAGCCAAGGTTATGACTAATATGTAAAGAAGAACATCTGCAATATTCTAAGTGGTGGAACCATCATCTTCTAACTCACACCCTGATGGGTCTAATGAAGAGGAGAAGACCCCTAGTGCGGCTCCTCAGCCATATTAACCGAGGTCTCTCCCATACAGGGACCGGCGTTGCAAGCCCTGAGCGCTCCTCCCATGGGACTGGGGACGGGTGTAGAATAGTCACCATCGTCACTTTAGACTTAAACCAAATCCACATTCCCTGGCCCTGAAGAAACCAGACATCAGCCAAGAGACAACTAACAGTTCCATGGCCATGACAGCCCAGGAATACACACACCTCAGTCAGGAACGTGACGCTAGAATCTGCCGCTCACCTGAATCGCAGAGAGGAACTTGGAACAGAAAGTGGAGAAGAGGAGACACATTTCCTCCAACCGGAAGGTGGACTCGTCTTCACAGAAGTAGTCCATCAAGGCCCGGCGGGCATCTCGCATACCCTGCAGAGAACACAGCACCTCACACAGCTCCACCTCGGCCACCTAGGAGAGCAGAAGAGGTTGTGGTAAGGATTGGCGTACACTCGGCGGTGGTCACCTCTCACCATGGATGGGATTATTAGTAATGGTAGTTGTGGCTGTAGTCCATAGGTGGGATTAAAGGGGCTCTCTCTCGCTTTGGAGGACCCCGGGTATCCACACCCTACATGGACAACCAATTTATTAGCTTTGTAGAGTTTTGTTTGCAGCCATGACCAGTGGGGCACCGAGCGCACTAGTGGGCACTCCAACAACCATTATTAATAAGGCTCCAGGTATAGGACAGCCATAAGCCGGACAACGTGGGAATAGTCACCTGCAGGAACGGCGCCATATCATGTCGGAGGTCTGGCTGATCTTTGAGGGCTTCCTTGGTGCTCTGAAGTCTCTGAGATAAGGTCTCCAAGTCACTCTCCACCTCCAGAGATGTAATCCTGAAGGTAAAGAGGCCGCGTTAGTGGATGGCAGACGATCAGACCTACCGGAGATCACCCCTGTATGGGGAGGGAATGTCCTCAAATACTACTATACAGGAAGCAAAACATTCGCCTGGAAGAGCCGAAACTAAACCCCCCCTAGATAAGACTGTGCCATGTACGAAGGTCACCGGCGTCCTGCTAAATACTCTGCGGTCATAAAGGAAAGAACCCCGAGGAAACGGAGGGAAGGAAAACATGAAGAATACTTGCCGAGAGGCCGGGCTGATGTGCGGAAGCTTCTCCGGGAAGGTCAGAAGTGAAGGATTGTTCCTCTCTGCTTCCTGCGTGTTACAAAGAAAGATGCAAATCAGGCAACCCCATCCTAGCCGCCAGGCCCCAGCCCCCACCCTAACCGCCAGGACCCAGCCCCATCTTAGCCGCCAGGCCCCAGCCCCCACCCTAGCCGCCAGGCCCCAGCCCCCACTCTAACCGCCAGGCCCCAGCCACCACTCTAACCGCCAGGCCCCAGCCCCCACCCTAGCCGCCAGGCCCCAGCCCCCACCCTAGCCGCCAGGACCCAGCGCCCACCCTAGCCACCAGGCCCCAGCCCCTACCCTAGCCGCCAGGCCCCAGCCCCCACCCTAACCGCCAGGCCCCAGCCCCCACCCTAACCGCCAGGACCCAGCCCCATCTTAGCCGCCAGGCCCCAGCCCCCACCCTAGCCGCCAGGCCCCAGCCCCCACTCTAACCGCCAGGACCCAGCCCCCACCCTAGCCGCCAGGACCCAGCCCCCACCCTAGCTGCCAGGACCCAGCCCCCACCCTAGCCGCCAGGCCCCAGCCCCTACCCTAGCCGCCAGGCCCTAGCCCCTACCCTAGCCGCCAGGCCCCAGCCCCCACCCTAACCGCCAGGACCCAGCCCCATCTTAGCCGCCAGGCCCCAGCCCCCACTCTAACCGCCAGGACCCAGCCCCCACCCTAGCCGCCAGGACCCAGCCCCCACCCTAGCCGCCAGGACCCAGCCCCCACCCTAGCCGCCAGGACCCAGCCCCCACCCTAGCCGCCAGGACCCAGCCCCCACCCTAGCCGCCAGGCCCCAGCCCCCACCTAGCCGCCAGGCCCCGGCCCCATCCTGGCCACCCAGGCCCCGGCCCCATCCTGGCCACCCAGGCCCCGGCCCCATCCTGGCCACCCAGGCCCTGGCCCCATCCTGGCCACCCAGGCCCCGGCCCCATCCTGGCCACCCAGGCCCCGGCCCCATCCTGGCCACCCAGGCCCCGGCCCCATCCTAGCCACCCAGGCCCCATCCTAGCCACCCAGGCCCCATCCTAGCCACCCAGGCCCCGTCCCCATCCTAGCCACCCAGGCCCCGTCCCCATCCTAGCCACCCAGGCCCCAGCCCCCACCCTAGCCGCCAGGACCCAGCCCCCACCCTAGCCGCCAGGCCCCAGCCCCCACCCTAGCCGCCAGGCCCCAGCCCCTACCCTAGCCGCCAGGCCCCAGCCCCCACCCTAACCGCCAGGACCCAGCCCCCACCCTAACCGCCAGGACCCAGCCCCCACCCTAACCGCCAGGACCCAGCCTCCAGCCCCATCTTAGCCGCCAGGCCCCAGCCCCCACCCTAGCCGCCAGGCCCCAGCCCCCACCCTAGCCGCCAGGACCCAGCGCCCACCCTAGCCGCCAGGCCCCAGCCCCTACCCTAGCCGCCAGGCCCCAGCCCCCACCCTAACCGCCAGGACCCAGCCCCCACCCTAGCCGCCAGGACCCAGCCCCCACCCTAACCGCCAGGACCCAGCCCCATCTTAGCCGCCAGGCCCCAGCCCCCACTCTAACCGCCAGGACCCAGCCCCCACCCTAGCTGCCAGGACCCAGCCCCCACCCTAGCTGCCAGGACCCAGCCCCCACCCTAGCCGCCAGGCCCCAGCCCCTACCCTAGCCGCCAGGCCCCAGCCCCTACCCTAGCCGCCAGGCCCCAGCCCCCACCCTAGCCGCCAGGCCCCAGCCCCCACCCTAACCGCCAGGACCCAGCCCCCACCCTAACCGCCAGGACCCAGCCCCCACCCTAACCGCCAGGACCCAGCCTCCAGCCCCCACCCTAACCGCCAGGACCCAGCCTCCAGCCCCATCTTAGCCGCCAGGCCCCAGCCCCCACCCTGGCCGCCAGGCCCCAGCCCCCACCCTGGCCGCCAGGCCCCAGCCCCCACCCTGGCCGCCAGGACCCAGCCCCCACCCTGGCCGCCAGGACCCAGCCCCATCCTGGCCGCCAGGACCCAGGCCCCACCCTGGCCGCCAGGACCCAGCCCCCACCCTGGCCGCCAGGACCCAGCCCCCACCTAGCCGCCAGGACCCAGCCCCATCCTGGCCACCCAGGCCCCAGCCCCCATCCTGGCCACCCAGGCCCCAGCCCCCATCCTGGCCACCCAGGCCCCAGCCCCCATCCTGGCCACCCAGGCCCCAGCCCCCATCCTGGCCACCCAGGCCCCAGCCCCCATCCTGGCCACCCAGGCCCCAGCCCCCATCCTGGCCACCCAGGCCCCAGCCCCCATCCTGGCCACCCAGGCCCCAGCCCCCATCCTGGCCACCCAGGCCCCAGCCCCCATCCTGGCCACCCAGGCCCCAGCCCCCATCCTGGCCACCCAGGCCCCAGCCCCCATCCTGGCCACCCAGGCCCCAGCCCCCATCCTGGCCACCCAGGCCCCAGCCCCCATCCTGGCCACCCAGGCCCCAGCCCCCATCCTGGCCACCCAGGCCCCAGCCCCCATCCTGGCCACCCAGGCCCCAGCCCCCATCCTGGCCACCCAGGCCCCAGCCCCCATCCTGGCCACCCAGGCCCCAGCCCCCATCCTGGCCACCCAGGCCCCAGCCCCCATCCTGGCCGCCAGGCCCCAGCCCCATTCTATCCGCCAGGCCCCAGCCCCATTCTATCCGCCAGGCCCCAGCCCCATTCTATCCGCCAGGCCCCAGCCCCATTCTGGCTGCCAGGCCCCAGCCCCATTCTATCCGCCAGCCCCCAGACAAAAGGCTTTTCCACTCTTACCCTTGCTACAAAGTGCATGAGGTTCATTCCTGGTTTGTTTGCTTTGGTGTCAGCCAGTCTCAGGAGGGATCCCATACGAAATCCCATTGCACTCCCGGCATATCCACCCTACAAGGCAAACAATATAGAAATGTGATGATCAGCCATTTATGTGATGTGTGTCTTGTAACATAAGAGGATGTCCATGAGTAGGACTGTAGTCGGGATGTTCTGCTATCACTCCAGGCTTGTCCACTGTCAGAGGGAATGACTTACTGATCCTAGAACGCGGACAAGGCTCGCACCAAACTGTGCTCAGGACACGAGGGTCACCCTACTCAGGTGTGCAGAGTCTCCGAGCCCATGGGTGCTCTGCGGGGAACTCTGGGAAAGGAATATGCAGCTAAGTTTTCCTTGATGGAACTGACAGAGATACAACCCAAAGGGGGCGCTAGAAGAAGACGGATTGTGCAGGATCACCGCATTCTGCTCCATCTTCTTCCATTTACAGATTCTTCTGTTGGTTTTCGATTGTGATTTGTGTCCTGGTGACTCAATGACCAGGAGAAGGTTCCATCTCTGCCGCCATCTTGGAGTAGACTCTTGGCTCTGATCTCGAGGGTTTCCTCTCCTCCTCGATTGCACATCTGGAGGATTTTGAGCAGTCTGACATCTGAACATTCGGCACGTGGCTCCTTTTGTTTCCATCTCAGACAGATTTGGATTCTTGGGCTTGGTCATTTCCTGAGTCTGCCCGTTCTTCTGATGATTCATGGACCTTGCTGTGATTACATCTCCTGGGCCGGGGAGGACGACTCACATTAGAACGGACACAGGTCAGCAGAGGGCGCACAAAGCCCAGACTGACCTCAGCCTGACCCCGCATTATGTGGCCTGGGGCTTCCTCTCCACCAGAAGCAGGGGTGGGTGGTAGGTCATCTCCACGCCATGGAGGTCGTCTGTATCATCCATGTCAGGTTTGGCTGCTGCTGTATGTGAGATGTCTTGTGTGAGTCTGGTCTTAGGGGGCAGTGTGGGGTCCGGGGTTACACAACCTATGGGGCGAGGTCTCCAGTGGTCACTTCTATCAGACTACCATGAGTGAGCTGCGCCATGTTTAGCCAGCACTCTCTCCCCAGTCACATGCGGGGCCCTCGCAGCGGGAGAACTTACTGCGTTCATGTAGTTTCCGGCCTTCAGCACCAGGTGGATGATGACGTGAAGATCCTCGCACTGCAGCAGCTCTGGAACAGCAGAAGATTCGCGGTCACTACACATGACATAAGGGGGGAGGTAAGCGCGGGCCCCCCATGGAGTCAGTCCTGGTATCTCACCTGCAGCAGCCGCCATCTGCACCTCCACCGCCTGCTTCAGCGCATTCAGCTGCGGAAAGAACTCCTCCTTCAGGATCATCACCTCAAGGCGCTGACGGAAACTGCGGGTGAGACAGCAAAGAATGAGGGGCATGAGCAAGCAGGATAGCAGAGGGCAAAGGGGAGCAAGAGCAAGCAGGATAGCAGAGGATGGGGGTGCATGAGCAAACAGGATAGAAGGGGATGGGGGTGCATGAGCAAGCAGGATAGCAGAGGGCAAAGGGGAGCAAGAGCAAGCAGGATAGCAGAGGATGGGGGGTTCATGAGCAAGCAGGATAGCAGGGGATGGGGGGTACATGAGCAAGCAGGATAGCAGGGGATGGGGGTTCATGAGCAAGCAGGATAGCAGGGGATGGGGGGTGTATCAACAAGCAGGATAGCAGGGGATGGGGGTGCATGAGCAAGCAGGATAGCAGAGGGCAAAGGGGAGTAAGAGCAAGCAGGATAGCAGCGGATGGGGGGTTCATGAGCAAGCAGGATAGCAGAGGGCAAAGGGGGCATGAGCCAGCAGGATAGCGGGGATGGGGGGTACATGAGCCAGAAGGATAGCAGAGGGCAAAGGGGGGAACATGAGCCAGCAGGATAGTGGGGGATGGAGGTGTATAAACAAGCAGGATAGCAGGGGTATGGGGAAAGGTGCATGAGCAAGCAGGATAGCAGAGGGCAAAGGGGGACATGAGCCAGCAGGATAGCAGAGGGAGGATGCACAAGCCAGTGAGATAACGGGGGGGGGGGGGGGGGGGGCAGTGCATGAGCCAGCAGGTTAGGAGAGAGAGATGGCAGACATAAGCCAGCGGGATAGCGGAGGGAGGATGCACGAGTGGACAGGATAACAGCCGGTGCATGGACCATCAGGATAGCAGTGGGCAACATTAACGGTAGGATAGCAGAGGGGGATGCACGTGCCAGCAGCATAAAAGAGAAGAGTACATGAGTGGACGGAGGAGTAGATGGTGCAGCAATAACTAACCTGAATGTACTGATATAGTGTATAATGCCCCACCAGATGATGGCGCTACTGATATAGTGTATAAAGAGAGGTGTATAATGCCCCACCAGATGATGGCGCTATCTCACCTGGGAATTTCGACCAACATCACCATGAACAGTTCAGGATCTGACAGTCGGCTCCGGTCTCCTTTAAATGCTCGAAGTCTCTTCACCTGAATTACAAAGATGAGAGATACAAAGAATAGAACCCGTACAAATATATTATACACCAGAGGGGGCGGCAGAGGCCAGACTATTATATTATACACCAGAGGGGGCGGCAGAGGCCAGACTATTATATTATACACCAGAGGGGGCGGCAGAGGCCAGACTATTATATTATACACCAGAGGGGGCGGCAGAGGCCAGACTATTATACACCAGAGGGGGCAACAGAGGTCAGACTATTATATTATACACCAGAGGGGGCGGCAGAGGCCAGACTATTATATTATACACCAGAGGGGGCGGCAGAGGCCAGACTATTATATTATACACCAGAGGGGGCGGCAGAGGTCAGACTATTATATTATACACCAGAGGGGGCGGCAGAGGCCAGACTATTATATTATACACCAGAGGGGGCGGCAGAGGCCAGACTATTATATTATACACCAGAGGGGGCAGCAGAGGCCAGACTAGTATATTATACACCGGAGGGGGCAGCAGAGGCCAGACTAGTATATTATACACCAGAGGGGGCGGCAGAGGCCAGACTATTATATTATACACCAGAGGGGGCGGCAGAGGTCAGACTATTATATTATACACCAGAGGGGGCAGCAGAGGCCAGACTATTATATTATACACCAGAGGGGGCAGCAGAGGCCAGACTATTATATTATACACCAGAGGGGGCGGCAGAGGTCAGACTATTATATTATACACCAGAGGGGGCAGCAGAGGCCAGACTATTATATTATACACCAGAGGGGGCGGCAGAGGCCAGACTATTATATTATACACCGGAGGGGGCGGCAGAGGCCAGACTATTATATTATACACCAGAGGGGGCGGCAGAGGCCAGACTATTATATTATACACCAGAGGGGGCAGCAGAGGCCAGACTATTATATTATACACTAGAGGGGGCAGCAGAGGCCAGACTATTATACACCAGAGGGGGCAGCAGAGGCCAGACTATTATATTATACACCAGAGGGGGCAGCAGAGGCCAGACTATTATATTATACACCAGAGGGGGCAGCAGAGGCCAGACTATTATATTATACACCAGAGGAGGCAGCAGAGGACAGACTATTATATTATACACCAGAGGCCAGACTATTATACACCAGAGGGGGCAGCAGAGGCCAGACTATTATATTATACACCAGAGGGGGCAGCAGAGGTCAGACTATTATATTATACACCGGAGGGGGCGGCAGAGGCCAGACTATTATATTATACACCAGAGGGGGCAGCAGAGGCCAGACTATTATATTATACACCAGAGGGGGCGGCAGAGGCCAGACTATTATATTATACACCAGAGGGGGCGGCAGAGGCCAGACTATTATATTATACACCAGAGGGGGCAGCAGAGGCCAGACTATTATATTATACACTAGAGGGGGCAGCAGAGGCCAGACTATTATATTATACACCAGAGGGGGCGGCAGAGGCCAGACTATTATATTATACACCAGAGGGGGCGGCAGAGGCCAGACTATTATATTATACACCAGAGGGGGCAGCAGAGGTCAGACTATTATATTATACACCAGAGGGGGCAGCAGAGGCCAGACTATTATATTATACACCAGAGGGGGCAGCAGAGGCCAGACTATTATATTATACACCAGAGGGGGCGGCAGAGGTCAGACTATTATATTATACACCAGAGGGGGCAGCAGAGGCCAGACTATTATATTATACACCAGAGGGGGCGGCAGAGGCCAGACTATTATATTATACACCGGAGGGGGCGGCAGAGGCCAGACTATTATATTATACACCAGAGGGGGCGGCAGAGGCCAGACTATTATATTATACACCAGAGGGGGCAGCAGAGGCCAGACTATTATATTATACACTAGAGGGGGCAGCAGAGGCCAGACTATTATACACCAGAGGGGGCAGCAGAGGCCAGACTATTATATTATACACCAGAGGGGGCAGCAGAGGCCAGACTATTATATTATACACCAGAGGGGGCAGCAGAGGCCAGACTATTATATTATACACCAGAGGAGGCAGCAGAGGACAGACTATTATATTATACACCAGAGGCCAGACTATTATACACCAGAGGGGGCAGCAGAGGCCAGACTATTATATTATACACCAGAGGGGGCAGCAGAGGTCAGACTATTATATTATACACCGGAGGGGGCGGCAGAGGCCAGACTATTATATTATACACCAGAGGGGGCAGCAGAGGCCAGACTATTATATTATACACCAGAGGGGGCGGCAGAGGCCAGACTATTATATTATACACCAGAGGGGGCGGCAGAGGCCAGACTATTATATTATACACCAGAGGGGGCAGCAGAGGCCAGACTATTATATTATACACTAGAGGGGGCAGCAGAGGCCAGACTATTATATTATACACCAGAGGGGGCGGCAGAGGCCAGACTATTATATTATACACCAGAGGGGGCGGCAGAGGCCAGACTATTATATTATACACCAGAGGGGGCAGCAGAGGTCAGACTATTATATTATACACTAGAGGGGGCAGCAGAGGCCAGACTATTATACACCAGAAGGGGCAGCAGAGGCCAGTCTATTATATTATACACCAGAGGGGGCGGCAGAGGCCAGACTATTATATTATACACCAGAGGGGGCAGCAGAGGTCAGACTATTATATTATACACCAGAGGGGGCAGCAGAGGTCAGACTATTATATTATACACCAGAGGGGGCGGCAGAGGTCAGACTATTATATTATACACCAGAGGCCAGACTATTATATTATACACCAGAGGGGGCAGCAGAGGCCAGACTATTATATTATACACCAGAGGGGGCAGCAGAGGCCAGACTATTATATTATACACCAGAGGGGGCGGCAGAGGCCAGACTATTATATTATACACCAGAGGGGGCGGCAGAGGCCAGACTATTATATTATACACCGGAGGGGGCGGCAGAGGCCAGACTATTATATTATACACCAGAGGGGGCGGCAGAGGCCAGACTATTATATTATACACCGGAGGGGGCGGCAGAGGCCAGACTATTATATTATACACCGAAGGGGGCGGCAGAGGCCAGACTATTATATTATACACCAGAGGGGGGCGGCAGAGGCCAGACTATTATATTATACACCAGAGGGGGCGGCAGAGGCCAGACTATTATATTATACACCAGAGGGGGCAGCAGAGGCTAGACTATTATATTATACACCAGAGGGGGCAGCAGAGGCTAGACTATTATATTATACACTAGAGGGGGCAGCAGAGGCCAGACTATTATACACCAGAGGGGGCAGCAGAGGTCAGACTATTATATTATACACCAGAGGGGGCAGCAGAGGCCAGACTATTATATTATACACCGGAGGGGGCGGCAGAGGCCAGACTATTATATTATACACCAGAGGGGGCGGCAGAGGCCAGACTATTATATTATACACCAGAGGCCAGACTATTATATTATACACCAGAGGGGGCAGCAGAGGTCAGACTATTATATTATACACCAGAGGGGGCGGCAGAGGCCAGACTACTATATTATACACCAGAGGGGGCGGCAGAGGCTAGACTATTATATTATACACTAGAGGGGGCAGCAGAGGCCAGACTATTATACACCAGAGGGGGCGGCAGAGGCCAGACTATTATATTATACACCAGAGGGGGCGGCAGAGGCCCGACTATTATATTATACACCAGAGGGGGCGGCAGAGGCCAGACTATTATATTATACACCAGAGGGGGCGGCAGAGGTCAGACTATTATATTATACACCAGAGGGGGCAGCAGAGGTCAGACTATTATATTATACACCACAGGGGGCAGCAGAGGTCAGACTATTATATTATACACCAGAGGGGGCGGCAGAGGTCAGACTATTATATTATACACCAGAGGGGGCGGCAGAGGCCAGACTATTATATTATACACCGGAGGGGGCGGCAGAGGCCAGACTATTATATTATACACCAGAGGGGGCAGCAGAGGCCAGACTATTATATTATACACCAGAGGGGGCGGCAGAGGCCAGACTATTATATTATACACCAGAGGAGGCGGCAGAGGCTAGACTATTATATTATACACCAGAGGGGGCAGCAGAGGCCAGACTATTATACACCAGAGGGGGCAGCAGAGGTCAGACTATTATATTATACACCAGAGGGGGCGGCAGAGGCCAGACTATTATATTATACACCAGAGGGGGCGGCAGAGGCCAGACTATTATATTATACACCAGAGGGGGCGGCAGAGGCCAGACTATTATATTATACACCAGAGGGGGCGGCAGAGGTCAGACTATTATATTATACACCAGAGGGGGCGGCAGAGGCCAGACTATTATATTATACACCAGAGGGGGCGGCAGAGGCCAGACTATTATATTATACACCAGAGGGGGCGGCAGAGGCCAGACTATTATATTATACACCAGAGGGGGCAGCAGAGGCTAGACTATTATATTATACACCAGAGGGGGCAGCAGAGGCTAGACTATTATATTATACACTAGAGGGGGCAGCAGAGGCCAGACTATTATACACCAGAGGGGGCAGCAGAGGTCAGACTATTATATTATACACCAGAGGGGGCAGCAGAGGCCAGACTATTATATTATACACCGGAGGGGGCGGCAGAGGCCAGACTATTATATTATACACCAGAGGGGGCGGCAGAGGCCAGACTATTATATTATACACCAGAGGCCAGACTATTATATTATACACCAGAGGGGGCAGCAGAGGTCAGACTATTATATTATACACCAGAGGGGGCGGCAGAGGCCAGACTACTATATTATACACCAGAGGGGGCGGCAGAGGCTAGACTATTATATTATACACTAGAGGGGGCAGCAGAGGCCAGACTATTATACACCAGAGGGGGCAGCAGAGGTCAGACTATTATATTATACACCAGAGGGGGCAGCAGAGGTCAGACTATTATATTATACACCAGAGGGGACGGCAGAGGTCAGACTATTATATTATACACCAGAGGGGGGGGCAGAGGCCAGACTATTATATTATACACCAGAGGGGGCGGCAGAGGCCAGACTATTATATTATACACCAGAGGGGGCGGCAGAGGCCAGACTATTATATTATACACCAGAGGGGGCGGCAGAGGCCAGACTATTATATTATACACCAGAGGGGGCTGCAGAGGCCAGACTATTATATTATACACCAGAGGGGGCGGCAGAGGCCAGACTATTATATTATACACCAGAGGGGGCAGCAGAGGCCAGACTATTATATTATACACCAGAGGGGGCAGCAGAGGCCAGACTATTATATTATACACCAGAGGGGGCAGCAGAGGTCAGACTATTATATTATACACCAGAGGGGGCAGCAGAGGTCAGACTATTATATTATACACCAGAGGGGGCGGCAGAGGTCAGACTATTATATTATACACCAGAGGGGGCGGCAGAGGCCAGACTATTATATTATACACCGGAGGGGGCGGCAGAGGCCAGACTATTATATTATACACCAGAGGGGGCAGCAGAGGCCAGACTATTATATTATACACCAGAGGGGGCGGTAGAGGCCAGACTATTATATTATACACCAGAGGGGGCGGCAGAGGCCAGACTATTATATTATACACCAGAGGGGGCGGTAGAGGCCAGACTATTATATTATACACCAGAGGGGGCGGCAGAGGCCAGACTATTATATTATACACCAGAGGGGGCAGCAGAGGCTAGACTATTATATTATACACCAGAGGGGGCAGCAGAGGCTAGACTATTATATTATACACTAGAGGGGGCAGCAGAGGCCAGACTATTATACACCAGAGGGGGCAGCAGAGGTCAGACTATTATATTATACACCAGAGGGGGCGGCAGAGGTCAGACTATTATATTATACACCAGAGGGGGCGGCAGAGGCCAGACTATTATATTATACACCAGAGGGGGCGGCAGAGGCCAGACTATTATATTATACACCAGAGGGGGCGGCAGAGGCCAGACTATTATATTATACACCAGAGGGGGCGGCAGAGGCCAGACTATTATATTATACACCAGAGGGGGCGGCAGAGGCCAGACTATTATATTATACACCAGAGGGGGCGGCAGAGGCCAGACTATTATATTATACACCAGAGGGGGCGGCAGAGGCCAGACTATTATATTATACACCAGAGGGGGCGGCAGAGGCCAGACTATTATATTATACACCAGAGGGGGCGGCAGAGGCCAGACTATTATATTATACACCAGAGGGGGCGGCAGAGGCTAGACTATTATATTATACACCAGAGGGGGCGGCAGAGGCCAGACTATTATATTATACACCAGAGGGGACGGCAGAGGCCAGACTATTATATTATACACCAGAGGGGGCAGCAGAGGCCAGACTATTATATTATACACCAGAGGGGGCGGCAGAGGCCAGACTATTATATTATACACCAGAGGGGGCAGCAGAAGCTAGACTATTATATTATACACTAGAGGGGGCAGCAGAGGCCAGACTATTATACACCAGAGGGGGCAGCAGAGGTCACACTATTATATTATACACCAGAGGGGGCAGCAGAGGTAAGACTATTATATTATACACCAGAGGGGGCGGCAGAGGTCAGACTATTATATTATACACCAGAGGGGGCGGCAGAGGCCAGACTATTATATTATACACCGGAGGGGGCGGAAGAGGCCAGACTATTATATTATACACCAGAGGGGGCGGCAGAGGCCAGACTATTATATTATACACCAGAGGGGGCGGCAGAGGCCAGACTATTATATTATACACCAGAGGCCAGACTATTATATTATACACCAGAGGGGGCGGCAGAGGCCAGACTATTATATTATGCACCAGAGGGGGCGGCAGAGGCCAGACTATTATATTATACACCAGAGGGGGCGGCAGAGGCCAGACTATTATATTATACACCAGAGGGGGCAGCAGAGGCCAGACTATTATATTATACACCAGAGGGGGCGGCAGAGGCCAGACTATTATATTATACACCAGAGGGGGCGGCAGAGGCCAGACTATTATATTATACACCAGAGGGGGCAGCAGAGGCCAGACTATTATATTATACACTAGAGGGGGCAGCAGAGGCCAGACTATTATACACCAGAGGGGGCAGCAGAGGCCAGACTATTATATTATACACCAGAGGGGGCGGCAGAGGCCAGACTATTATATTATACACCAGAGGGGGCGGCAGAGGCCAGACTATTATATTATACACCAGAGGGGGCGGCAGAGGCCAGACTATTATATTATACACCAGAGGGGGCGGCAGAGGCCAGACTATTATATTATACACCAGAGGGGGCGGCAGAGGTCAGACTATTATATTATACACCAGAGGGGGCAGCAGAGGCCAGACTATTATATTATACACCAGAGGGGGCGGCAGAGGCCAGACTATTATATTATACACCAGAGGGGGCGGCAGAGGCCAGACTATTATACACCAGAGGGGGCAGCAGAGGTCACACTATTATATTATACACCAGAGGGGGCAGCAGAGGTCAGACTATTATATTATACACCAGAGGGGGCGGCAGAGGCCAGACTATTATATTATACACTAGAGGGGGCAGCAGAGGCCAGACTATTATACACCAGAGGGGGCGGCAGAGGCCAGACTATTATATTATACACCAGAGGGGGCGGCAGAGGCCAGACTATTATATTATACACCAGAGGGGGCAGCAGAGGCCAGACTATTATATTATACACCAGAGGGGGCGGCAGAGGCCAGACTATTATATTATACACCAGAGGGGGCGGCAGAGGCCAGACTATTATATTATACACCGGAGGGGGCGGCAGAGGCCAGACTATAATATTATACACCAGAGGGGGCAGCAGAGGCCAGACTATTATATTATACACCAGAGGGGGCAGCAGAGGTCAGACTATTATATTATACACCAGAGGGGGCAGCAGAGGCCAGACTATTATATTATACACCAGAGGGGGCAGCAGAGGCCAGACTATTATATTATACACCGGAGGGGGCGGCAGAGGCCAGACTATTATATTATACACCAGAGGGGGCGGCAGAGGCCAGACTAGTATATTATACACCAGAGGGGGCAGCAGAGGCCAGACTATTATATTATACACCAGAGGGGGCGGCAGAGGCCAGACTATTATATTATACACCAGAGGGGGCGGCAGAGGCCAGACTATTATATTATACACCAGAGGGGGCGGCAGAGGCCAGACTATTATATTATACACCAGAGGGGGCAGCAGAGGCCAGACTATTATACACCAGAGGGGGCGGCAGAGGCCAGACTATTATATTATACACCAGAGGGGGCAGCAGAGGCCAGACTATTATATTATACACCAGAGGGGGCGGCAGAGGCCAGACTATTATATTATACACCGGAGGGGGCGGCAGAGGCCAGACTATTATATTATACACCAGAGGGGGCGGCAGAGGCCAGACTATTATATTATACACCAGAGGGGGCGGCAGAGGCCAGACTATTATATTATACACCGGAGGGGGCGGCAGAGGCCAGACTATTATATTATACACCGGAGGGGGCGGCAGAGGCCAGACTATTATATTATACACCGGAGGGGGCGGCAGAGGCCAGACTATTATATTATACACCAGAGGCCAGACTATTATATTATACACCAGAGGGGGCGGCAGAGGCCAGACTATTATATTATACACCAGAGGCCAGACTATGATATTATACACCAGAGGGGGCTGCAGAGGCCAGACTATTATATTATACACCAGAGGCCAGACTATTATATTATACACCAGAGGGGGCGGCAGAGGCCAGACTATTATATTATACACCAGAGGGGGCGGCAGAGGCCAGACTATTATATTATACACCAGAGGGGGCGGCAGAGGCCAGACTATTATATTATACACCAGAGGGGGCAGCAGAGGTCAGACTATTATATTATACACCAGAGGGGGCGGCACACCAGAGGGGGCGGCAGAGGCCAGACTATTATATTATACACCAGAGGGGGCGGCAGAGGCCAGACTATTATATTATACACCAGAGGGGGCGGCAGAGGCCAGACTATTATATTATACACCAGAGGGGGCAGCAGAGGCCAGACTATTATATTATACACCAGAGGGGGCGGCAGAGGCCAGACTATTATATTATACACCAGAGGGGGCGGCAGAGGCCAGACTATTATATTATACACCGGAGGGGGCGGCAGAGGCCAGACTATTATATTATACACCAGAGGGGGCAGCAGAGGTCAGACTATTATATTATACACCAGAGGGGGCAGCAGAGGTCAGACTATTATATTATACACCAGAGGGGGCAGCAGAGGCCAGACTATTATATTATACACCGGAGGGGGCGGCAGAGGCCAGACTATTATATTATACACCAGAGGGGGCGGCAGAGGCCAGACTAGTATATTATACACCAGAGGGGGCAGCAGAGGCCAGACTATTATATTATACACCAGAGGGGGCGGCAGAGGCCAGACTATTATATTATACACCAGAGGGGGCGGCAGAGGCCAGACTATTATATTATACACCAGAGGGGGCGGCAGAGGCCAGACTATTATATTATACACCAGAGGGGGCAGCAGAGGCCAGACTATTATACACCAGAGGGGGCGGCAGAGGCCAGACTATTATATTATACACCAGAGGGGGCAGCAGAGGCCAGGCTATTATATTATACACCAGAGGGGGCGGCAGAGGCCAGACTATTATATTATACACCGGAGGGGGCGGCAGAGGCCAGACTATTATATTATACACCGGAGGGGGCGGCAGAGGCCAGACTATTATATTATACACCGGAGGGGGCGGCAGAGGCCAGACTATTATATTATACACCAGAGGCCAGACTATTATATTATACACCAGAGGGGGCGGCAGAGGCCAGACTATTATATTATACACCAGAGGCCAGACTATTATATTATACACCAGAGGGGGCTGCAGAGGCCAGACTATTATATTATACACCAGAGGCCAGACTATTATATTATACACCAGAGGGGGCGGCAGAGGCCAGACTATTATATCATACACCAGAGGGGGCGGCAGAGGCCAGACTATTATATTATACACCAGAGGGGGCAGCAGAGGCCAGACTATTATATTATACACTAGAGGGGGCAGCAGAGGCCAGACTATTATACACCAGAGGGGGCAGCAGAGGCCAGACTATTATATTATACACCAGAGGGGGCGGCAGAGGCCAGACTATTATATTATACACCAGAGGGGGCGGCAGAGGCCAGACTATTATATTATACACTGGAGGGGGCGGCAGAGGCCAGACTATTATATTATACACCGGAGGGGGCGGCAGAGGCCAGACTATTATATTATACACCAGAGGGGGCGGCAGAGGCCAGACTATTATATTATACACCAGAGGGGGCGGCAGAGGTCAGACTATTATATTATACACCAGAGGGGGCTGCAGAGGCCAGACTATTATATTATACACCAGAGGGGGCTGCAGAGGCCAGACTATTATATTATACACCAGAGGGGGCGGCAGAGGCCAGACTATTATATTATACACCAGAGGGGGCGGCAGAGGCCAGACTATTATATTATACACCAGAGGGGGCGGCAGAGGCCAGACTATTATATTATACACCAGAGGGGGCAGCAGAGGCCAGACTATTATATTATACACCAGAGGGGGCAGCAGAGGCCAGACTATTATATTATACACCAGAGGGGGCGGCAGAGGCCAGACTATTATATTATACACCAGAGGGGGCGGCAGAGGCCAGACTATTATATTATACACTAGAGGGGGCGGCAGAGGCTAGACTATTATATTATACACCAGAGGGGGCAGCAGAGGCCAGACTATTATATTATACACCAGAGGGGGCAGCAGAAGCTAGACTATTATATTATACACTAGAGGGGGCAGCAGAGGCCAGACTATTATACACCAGAGGGGGCAGCAGAGGCCAGACTATTATATTATACACCAGAGGGGGCGGCAGAGGCCAGACTATTATATTATACACCAGAGGGGGCGGCAGAGGTCAGACTATTATATTATACACCAGAGGGGGCGGCAGAGGCCAGACTATTATATTATACACCAGAGGGGGCGGCAGAGGCCAGACTATCATATTATACACCAGAGGGGGTGGCAGAGGCCAGACTATTATATTATACACCAGAGGCCAGACTATTATATTATACACCAGAGGGGGCGGCAGAGGCCAGACTATTATATTATACACCAGAGGGGGCAGCAGAGGCCAGGCTATTATATTATACACCAGAGGGGGCGGCAGAGGCCAGACTATTATATTATACACCAGAGGGGGCAGCAGAGGCCAGACTATTATATTATACACCAGAGGGGGCGGCAGAGGCCAGACTATTATATTATACACCAGAGGGGGCGGCAGAGGCCAGACTATTATATTATACACCGGAGGGGGCGGCAGAGGCCAGACTATCATATTATACACCAGAGGGGGTGGCAGAGGCCAGACTATTATATTATACACCAGAGGCCAGACTATTATATTATACACCAGAGGGGGCGGCAGAGGCCAGACTATTATATTATACACCAGAGGGGGCGGCAGAGGCCAGACTATTATATTATACACCAGAGGGGGCGGCAGAGGCTAGACTATTATATTATACACCAGAGGGGGCAGCAGAGGTCAGACTATTATATTATACACCAGAGGGGGCGGCAGAGGCCAGACTATTATATTATACACCAGAGGGGGCAGCAGAGGCCAGACTATTATACACCAGAGGGGGCGGCAGAGGCCAGACTATTATATTATACACCAGAGGGGGCAGCAGAGGCCAGACTATTATATTATACACCAGAGGGGGCGGCAGAGGCCAGACTATTATATTATACACCGGAGGGGGCGGCAGAGGCCAGACTATTATATTATACACCAGAGGGGGCGGCAGAGGCCAGACTATTATATTATACACCAGAGGGGGCAGCAGAGGCCAGACTATTATATTATACACCAGAGGGGGCGGCAGAGGCCAGACTATTATATTATACACCAGAGGGGGCGGCAGAGGCCAGACTATTATATTATACACCGGAGGGGGCGGCAGAGGCCAGACTATCATATTATACACCAGAGGGGGTGGCAGAGGCCAGACTATTATATTATACACCAGAGGCCAGACTATTATATTATACACCAGAGGGGGCGGCAGAGGCCAGACTATTATATTATACACCAGAGGGGGCGGCAGAGGCCAGACTATTATATTATACACCAGAGGGGGCGGCAGAGGCTAGACTATTATATTATACACCAGAGGGGGCAGCAGAGGTCAGACTATTATATTATACACCAGAGGGGGCGGCAGAGGCCAGACTATTATATTATACACCAGAGGGGGCAGCAGAGGTCAGACTATTATATTATACACCAGAGGGGGCGGCAGAGGCTAGACTATTATATTATACACCAGAGGGGGCAGCAGAGGTCAGACTATTATATTATACACCAGAGGGGGCGGCAGAGGCCAGACTATTATATTATACACCAGAGGGGGCAGCAGAGGTCAGACTATTATACACCAGAGGGGGCGGCAGAGGCCAGACTATTATATTATACACCAGAGGGGGCAGCAGAGGCCAGACTATTATATTATACACCAGAGGGGGCGGCAGAGGCCAGACTATTATATTATACACCAGAGGCCAGACTATTATATTATACACCAGAGGGGGCGGCAGAGGCCAGACTATTATATTATACACCAGAGGGGGCGGCAGAGGCCAGACTATTATATTATACACCGGAGGGGGCGGCAGAGGCCACACTATCATATTATACACCAGAGGGGGTGGCAGAGGCCAGACTATTATATTATACACCAGAGGCCAGACTATTATATTATACACCAGAGGGGGCGGCAGAGGCCAGACTATTATATTATACACCAGAGGGGGCGGCAGAGGCCAGACTATTATATTATACACCAGAGGGGGCGGCAGAGGCTAGACTATTATATTATACACCAGAGGGGGCGGCAGAGGCCAGACTATTATATTATACACCAGAGGGGACGGCAGAGGCCAGACTATTATATTATACACCAGAGGGGGCAGCAGAGGCCAGACTATTATATTATACACCAGAGGGGGCGGCAGAGGCCAGACTATTATATTATACACCAGAGGGGGCAGCAGAAGCTAGACTATTATATTATACACTAGAGGGGGCAGCAGAGGCCAGACTATTATACACCAGAGGGGGCAGCAGAGGTCACACTATTATATTATACACCAGAGGGGGCAGCAGAGGTAAGACTATTATATTATACACCAGAGGGGGCGGCAGAGGTCAGACTATTATATTATACACCAGAGGGGGCGGCAGAGGCCAGACTATTATATTATACACCGGAGGGGGCGGAAGAGGCCAGACTATTATATTATACACCAGAGGGGGCGGCAGAGGCCAGACTATTATATTATACACCAGAGGGGGCGGCAGAGGCCAGACTATTATATTATACACCAGAGGCCAGACTATTATATTATACACCAGAGGGGGCGGCAGAGGCCAGACTATTATATTATGCACCAGAGGGGGCGGCAGAGGCCAGACTATTATATTATACACCAGAGGGGGCGGCAGAGGCCAGACTATTATATTATACACCAGAGGGGGCAGCAGAGGCCAGACTATTATATTATACACCAGAGGGGGCGGCAGAGGCCAGACTATTATATTATACACCAGAGGGGGCGGCAGAGGCCAGACTATTATATTATACACCAGAGGGGGCAGCAGAGGCCAGACTATTATATTATACACTAGAGGGGGCAGCAGAGGCCAGACTATTATACACCAGAGGGGGCAGCAGAGGCCAGACTATTATATTATACACCAGAGGGGGCGGCAGAGGCCAGACTATTATATTATACACCAGAGGGGGCGGCAGAGGCCAGACTATTATATTATACACCAGAGGGGGCGGCAGAGGCCAGACTATTATATTATACACCAGAGGGGGCGGCAGAGGCCAGACTATTATATTATACACCAGAGGGGGCGGCAGAGGTCAGACTATTATATTATACACCAGAGGGGGCAGCAGAGGCCAGACTATTATATTATACACCAGAGGGGGCGGCAGAGGCCAGACTATTATATTATACACCAGAGGGGGCGGCAGAGGCCAGACTATTATACACCAGAGGGGGCAGCAGAGGTCACACTATTATATTATACACCAGAGGGGGCAGCAGAGGTCAGACTATTATATTATACACCAGAGGGGGCGGCAGAGGCCAGACTATTATATTATACACTAGAGGGGGCAGCAGAGGCCAGACTATTATACACCAGAGGGGGCGGCAGAGGCCAGACTATTATATTATACACCAGAGGGGGCAGCAGAGGCCAGACTATTATATTATACACCAGAGGGGGCGGCAGAGGCCAGACTATTATATTATACACCAGAGGGGGCGGCAGAGGCCAGACTATTATATTATACACCGGAGGGGGCGGCAGAGGCCAGACTATAATATTATACACCAGAGGGGGCAGCAGAGGCCAGACTATTATATTATACACCAGAGGGGGCAGCAGAGGTCAGACTATTATATTATACACCAGAGGGGGCAGCAGAGGCCAGACTATTATATTATACACCAGAGGGGGCAGCAGAGGCCAGACTATTATATTATACACCGGAGGGGGCGGCAGAGGCCAGACTATTATATTATACACCAGAGGGGGCGGCAGAGGCCAGACTAGTATATTATACACCAGAGGGGGCAGCAGAGGCCAGACTATTATATTATACACCAGAGGGGGCGGCAGAGGCCAGACTATTATATTATACACCAGAGGGGGCGGCAGAGGCCAGACTATTATATTATACACCAGAGGGGGCGGCAGAGGCCAGACTATTATATTATACACCAGAGGGGGCAGCAGAGGCCAGACTATTATACACCAGAGGGGGCGGCAGAGGCCAGACTATTATATTATACACCAGAGGGGGCAGCAGAGGCCAGACTATTATATTATACACCAGAGGGGGCGGCAGAGGCCAGACTATTATATTATACACCGGAGGGGGCGGCAGAGGCCAGACTATTATATTATACACCGGAGGGGGCGGCAGAGGCCAGACTATTATATTATACACCAGAGGCCAGACTATTATATTATACACCAGAGGGGGCGGCAGAGGCCAGACTATTATATTATACACCAGAGGCCAGACTATGATATTATACACCAGAGGGGGCTGCAGAGGCCAGACTATTATATTATACACCAGAGGCCAGACTATTATATTATACACCAGAGGGGGCGGCAGAGGCCAGACTATTATATTATACACCAGAGGGGGCAGCAGAGGCCAGACTATTATATTATACACCAGAGGGGGCGGCAGAGGTCAGACTATTATATTATACACCAGAGGGGGCTGCAGAGGCCAGACTATTATATTATACACCAGAGGGGGCGGCAGAGGCCAGACTATTATATTATACACCAGAGGGGGCGGCAGAGGCCAGACTATTATATTATACACCAGAGGGGGCGGCAGAGGCCAGACTATTATATTATACACCAGAGGGGGCAGCAGAGGCCAGACTATTATATTATACACCAGAGGGGGCAGCAGAGGCCAGACTATTATATTATACACCAGAGGGGGCGGCAGAGGCCAGACTATTATATTATACACCAGAGGGGGCGGCAGAGGCCAGACTATTATATTATACACCAGAGGGGGCGGCAGAGGCTAGACTATTATATTATACACCAGAGGGGGCAGCAGAGGCCAGACTATTATATTATACACCAGAGGGGGCAGCAGAAGCTAGACTATTATATTATACACTAGAGGGGGCAGCAGAGGCCAGACTATTATACACCAGAGGGGGCAGCAGAGGCCAGACTATTATATTATACACCAGAGGGGGCGGCAGAGGCCAGACTATTATATTATACACCAGAGGGGGCGGCAGAGGTCAGACTATTATATTATACACCAGAGGGGGCGGCAGAGGCCAGACTATTATATTATACACCAGAGGGGGCGGCAGAGGCCAGACTATTATATTATACACCGGAGGGGGCGGCAGAGGCCAGACTATCATATTATACACCAGAGGGGGTGGCAGAGGCCAGACTATTATATTATACACCAGAGGCCAGACTATTATATTATACACCAGAGGGGGCGGCAGAGGCCAGACTATTATATTATACACCAGAGGGGGCAGCAGAGGCCAGGCTATTATATTATACACCAGAGGGGGCGGCAGAGGCCAGACTATTATATTATACACCAGAGGGGGCAGCAGAGGCCAGACTATTATATTATACACCAGAGGGGGCGGCAGAGGCCAGACTATTATATTATACACCAGAGGGGGCGGCAGAGGCCAGACTATTATATTATACACCGGAGGGGGCGGCAGAGGCCAGACTATCATATTATACACCAGAGGGGGTGGCAGAGGCCAGACTATTATATTATACACCAGAGGCCAGACTATTATATTATACACCAGAGGGGGCGGCAGAGGCCAGACTATTATATTATACACCAGAGGGGGCAGCAGAGGCCAGGCTATTATATTATACACCAGAGGGGGCGGCAGAGGCCAGACTATTATATTATACACCAGAGGGGGCAGCAGAGGCCAGACTATTATATTATACACCAGAGGGGGCGGCAGAGGTCAGACTATTATATTATACACCAGAGGGGGCAGCAGAGGTCAGACTATTATATTATACACCAGAGGGGGCGGCAGAGGCCAGACTATTATATTATACACCAGAGGGAGCGGCAGAGGCCAGACTATTATATTATACACCAGAGGGGGCGGCAGAGGTCAGACTATTATATTATACACCAGAGGGGGCAGCAGAGGCCAGACTATTATATTATACACCAGAGGGGGCAGCAGAGGTCAGACTATTATATTATACACCAGAGGGGGCAGCAGAGGTCAGACTATTATATTATACACCAGAGGGGGCAGCAGAGGCCAGACTATTATATTATACACCAGAGGGGGCGGCAGAGGCCAGACTATTATATTATACACCGGAGGGGGCGGCAGAGGCCAGACTATTATATTATACACCAGAGGGGGCGGCAGAGGCCAGACTATTATATTATACACCAGAGGGGGGCGGCAGAGGCCAGACTATTATATTATACACCAGAGGGGGCGGCAGAGGTCAGACTATTATAATATACACCAGAGGGGGCAGCAGAGGCCAGACTATTATATTATACACCAGAGGGGGCGGCAGAGGCCAGACTATTATATTATACACCAGAGGGGGCGGCAGAGGCCAGACTATTATATTATACACCGGAGGGGGCGGCAGAGGCCAGACTATTATATTATACACCAGAGGGGGCAGCAGAGGCCAGACTATTATATTATACACTAGAGGGGGCAGCAGAGGCCAGACTATTATACACCAGAGGGGGCAGCAGAGGCCAGACTATTATATTATACACTAGAGGGGGCAGCAGAGGCCAGACTATTATACACCAGAGGGGGCAGCAGAGGCCAGACTATTATATTATACACCAGAGGGGGCGGCAGAGGCCAGACTATTATATTATACACCAGAGGGGGCGGCAGAGGCCAGACTATTATATTATACACTGGAGGGGGCGGCAGAGGCCAGACTATTATATTATACACCAGAGGGGGCAGCAGAGGCCAGACTATTATATTATACACTAGAGGGGGCAGCAGAGGCCAGACTATTATACACCAGAGGGGGCAGCAGAGGCCAGACTATTATATTATACACCAGAGGGGGCAGCAGAGGCCAGACTATTATATTATACACTAGAGGGGGCAGCAGAGGCCAGACTATTATACACCAGAGGGGGCAGCAGAGGCCAGACTATTATATTATACACTAGAGGGGGCAGCAGAGGCCAGACTATTATACACCAGAGGGGGCAGCAGAGGCCAGACTATTATATTATACACCAGAGGGGGCGGCAGAGGCCAGACTATTATATTATACACTGGAGGGGGCGGCAGAGGCCAGACTATTATATTATACACCAGAGGGGGCAGCAGAGGCCAGACTATTATATTATACACTAGAGGGGGCAGCAGAGGCCAGACTATTATACACCAGAGGGGGCAGCAGAGGCCAGACTATTATATTATACACTAGAGGGGGCAGCAGAGGCCAGACTATTATACACCAGAGGGGGCAGCAGAGGCCAGACTATTATATTATACACTAGAGGGGGCAGCAGAGGCCAGACTATTATACACCAGAGGGGGCAGCAGAGGCCAGACTATTATATTATACACCAGAGGGGGCGGCAGAGGCCAGACTATTATATTATACACTGGAGGGGGCGGCAGAGGCCAGACTATTATATTATACACCAGAGGGGGCAGCAGAGGCCAGACTATTATATTATACACTAGAGGGGGCAGCAGAGGCCAGACTATTATACACCAGAGGGGGCGGCAGAGGCCAGACTATTATATTATACACCAGAGGGGGCGGCAGAGGCCAGACTATTATATTATACACCAGAGGGGGCGGCAGAGGCCAGACTATTATATTATACACCAGAGGGGGCGGCAGAGGCCAGACTATTATATTATACACCAGAGGGGGCAGCAGAGGCCAGACTATTATATTATACACCAGAGGGGGCAGCAAAGGCCAGACTATTATATTATACACCAGAGGGGGCGGCAGAGGCCAGACTATTATATTATACACTAGAGGGGGCGGCAGAGGCCAGACTATTATATTATACACCGGAGGGGGCGGCAGAGGCCAGACTATCATATTATACACCAGAGGGGGTGGCAGAGGCCAGACTATTATATTATACACCAGAGGCCAGACTATTATATTATACACCAGAGGGGGCGGCAGAGGCCAGACTATTATATTATACACCAGAGGGGGCAGCAGAGGCCAGGCTATTATATTATACACCAGAGGGGGCGGCAGAGGCCAGACTATTATATTATACACCAGAGGGGGCAGCAGAGGCCAGACTATTATATTATACACCAGAGGGGGCGGCACACCAGAGGGGGCGGCAGAGGCCAGACTATTATATTATACACCAGAGGGAGCGGCAGAGGCCAGACTATTATATTATACACCAGAGGGGGCGGCAGAGGTCAGACTATTATATTATACACCAGAGGGGGCAGCAGAGGTCAGACTATTATATTATACACCAGAGGGGGCAGCAGAGGCCAGACTATTATATTATACACCAGAGGGGGCGGCAGAGGCCAGACTATTATATTATACACCGGAGGGGGCGGCAGAGGCCAGACTATTATATTATACACCAGAGGGGGCGGCAGAGGCCAGACTATTATATTATACACCAGAGGGGGGCGGCAGAGGCCAGACTATTATATTATACACCAGAGGCCAGACTATTATATTATACACCAGAGGGGGCGGCAGAGGCCAGACTATTATATTATACACCAGAGGGGGCGGCAGAGGCCAGACTATTATATTATACACCGGAGGGGGCGGCAGAGGCCAGACTATTATATTATACACCAGAGGGGGCAGCAGAGGCCAGACTATTATATTATACACCAGAGGGGGCAGCAGAGGTCAGACTATTATATTATACACCAGAGGGGGCGGCAGAGGTCAGACTATTATATTATACACCAGAGGGGGCAGCAGAGGCCAGACTAGTATATTATACACCAGAGGGGGCAGCAGAGGCCAGACTATTATATTATACACCAGAGGGGGCGGCAGAGGCCAGACTATTATATTATACACCAGAGGGGGCGGCAGAGGCCAGACTATTATATTATACACCAGAGGGGGCGGCAGAGGCCAGACTATTATATTATACACCAGAGGGGGCGGCAGAGGCCAGACTATTATATTATACACCAGAGGGGGCAGCAGAGGCTAGACTATTATATTATACACCAGAGGGGGCGGCAGAGGCCAGACTATTATATTATACACCGGAGGGGGCGGCAGAGGCCAGACTATTATATTATACACCGGAGGGGGCGGCAGAGGTCAGACTATTATATTATACACCAGAGGGGGCGGCAGAGGCCAGACTATTATATTATACACCAGAGGGGGCGGCAGAGGCCAGACTATTATATTATACACCAGAGGGGGCAGCAGAGGCCAGACTATTATATTATACACCAGAGGGGGCAGCAAAGGCCAGACTATTATATTATACACCAGAGGGGGCAGCAAAGGCCAGACTATTATATTATACACCAGAGGGAGCAGCAAAGGCCAGACTATTATATTATACACCAGAGGGGGCGGCAGAGGCCAGACTATTATATTCTACACCAGAGGGGGCAGCAGAGGCCAGACTATCATATTATACACCAGAGGCCAGACTATTATATTATGCACCAGAGGGGGCTGCAGAGGCCAGACTATTATATTATACACCAGAGGGGGCGGCAGAGGCCAGACTATTATATTATACACCGGAGGGGGCGGCAGAGGCCAGACTATTATATTATACACCAGAGGGGGCGGCAGAGGCCAGACTATTATATTATACACCAGAGGGGGCAGCAGAGGTCACACTATTATATTATACACCAGAGGGGGCGGCAGAGGCCAGACTATTATATTATACACCGGAGGGGGCGGCAGAGGCCAGACTATTATATTATACACCAGAGGGGGCGGCAGAGGCCAGACTATTATATTATACACCGGAGGGGGCGGCAGAGGCCAGACTATTATATTATACACCAGAGGGGGCGGCAGAGGCCAGACTATTATATTATACACCAGAGGCCAGACTATTATATTATACACCAGAGGGGGCGGCAGAGGCCAGACTATTATATTATACACCAGAGGCCAGACTATTATATTATACATCAGAGGGGGCGGCAGAGGCCAGACTATTATATTATACACCAGAGGGGGCAGCAGAGGCCAGACTATTATATTATACACCAGAGGGGGCAGCAGAGGCCAGACTATTATATTATACACCAGAGGCCAGACTATTATATTATACATCAGAGGGGGCGGCAGAGGCCAGACTATTATATTATACACCAGAGGGGGCAGCAGAGGCCAGACTATTATATTATACACCAGAGGGGGCGGCAGAGGACAGACTATTATATTATACACCAGAGGGGGCGGCAGAGGCCAGACTATTATATTATACACCAGAGGGGGCGGCAGAGGCCAGACTATTATATTATACATCAGAGGGGGCGGCAGAGGCCAGACTATTATATTATACACCAGAGGAGGCGGCAGAGGCCAGACTATTATATTATACACCAGAGGGGGCGGCAGAGGCCATCACATGACAATGGTTCTTCTCGTGAGGTTGCACGGCCTCCCTCCTCCTGCATGGCCTCCACTCCTTGGGTTACTGATTGTACGGCATCGAGCACTTGCCTCATCCTTGTCCGGGAGCAGTCGCTGCAGCTCCCCCAATTTCTCTGCACCAAAGTTGGACCCCGCTCCTTGCTTTATATCGGCGATCATGAGGTGCACCGATCTGTGGAGACGTCAGATAAGAGGTAATGATGGAAGCGGCTCAGAGTCATCGAGAAGTCTAACAAGTGTGAACAGGCCTCACCTCTTAAACTGCTTCAAGAAGATCCCAAGGTTCATACTCTTCTTGGAGTCCAGAAGAGACACCTACACGAAGCAAGACAAGACTGTGTGAGGAATGGTGGAGGACGGAGGACCATCCAATGGCCATGTTCAGCCTGGAAGGAACTCCGACCAAGCAAATGCATGAGGACTGATTGAGGACAGAAGACGTCATCCGTAGTCCAGCCTGTGAGACCTCAGACCGGACAAGGATAGGTAAGTCTCTCTCAGGGCAGCTGGCATACAGCTTAAGTGTCTGAAGAGACCAACAACAACCAACAACTCAGAGCGCAACCCCAAAACTATAAGTATACTTACATAGAAGCATTCGGGACCTTGAACTTTACCCTCTAACAGGCTGTGCGGGACACCCATCGATTGTGTGCACGACTAGATTGTGGGTTGGTACAACCATTACCCGTCACCACCGTCCTACACTACACAACCAAGTCACTACAACCAATACCAGTCACCACCATCCTACACTACACAACCAAGTCACTACAACCAATACCCGTCACCACCGTCCTACACTACACAACCAAGTCACTACAACCAATACCCGTCACCACCGTCCTACACTACACAACCAAGTCACTACAACCAATACAGGGCATCACCGTCCTACACTACACAACCAAGTCACTACAACCATTACCCGTCACCACCGTCCTACACTACACAACCAGGTCACTACAACCAATACCCGTCACCACCGTCCTACACTACACAACCAAGTCACTACAACCAATACAGGGCATCACCGTCCTACACTATACAACCAAGTCACTACAACCATTACCCGTCACCACCGTCCTACACTATACAACCAAGTCACTACAACCAATACCCGTCACCACCGTCCTACACTACACAACCAAGTCACTACAACCAATACCAGTCACCACCATCCTACACTACACAACCAAGTCACTACAACCAATACCCGTCACCACCGTCCTACACTACACAACCAAGTCACTACAACCAATACCCGTCACCACCGTCCTACACTACACAACCAAGTCACTACAACCAATACAGGGCATCACCGTCCTACACTACACAACCAAGTCACTACAACCATTACCCGTCACCACCGTCCTACACTACACAACCAGGTCACTACAACCAATACCCGTCACCACCGTCCTACACTACACAACCAAGTCACTACAACCAATACAGGGCATCACCGTCCTACACTATACAACCAAGTCACTACAACCATTACCCGTCACCACCGTCCTACACTATACAACCAAGTCACTACAACCAATACCCGTCACCACCGTCCTACACTACACAACCAAGTCACTACAACCAATACCCGTCACCACCGTCCTACACTACACAACCAAGTCACTACAACCAATACAGGGCATCACCGTCCTACACTATACAACCAAGTCACTACAACCATTACCCGTCACCACCGTCCTACACTATACAACCAAGTCACTACAACCAATACCCGTCACCACCGTCCTACACTACACAACCAAGTCACTACAACCATTACCCGTCACCACCGTCCTACACTATACAACCAAGTCACTACAACCAATACCCGTCACCACCGTCCTACACTACACAACCAAGTCACTACAACCATTACCCGTCACCACCGTCCTACACTACACAACCAAGTCACTACAACCAATACAGGGCATCACCGTCCTACACTACACAACCAAGTCACTACAACCATTACCCGTCACCTCCGTCCTACACTACACAACCAAGTCACTACAACCAATACCCGTCACCACCGTCCTACACTACACAACCAAGTCACTACAACCAATACCCATCACCACCATCCTACACTACACAACCAAGTCACTACAACCAATACCCATCACCACCGTCCTACACTACACAACCAAGTCACTACAACCATTACCCGTCACCACCGTCCTACACTACACAACCAAGTCACTACAACCATTACCCGTCACCACCGTCCTACACTACACAACCAAGTCACTACAACCAATACCCGTCACCACTGTCCTACACTACACAACCAAGTCACTACAACCAATACAGGGCATCACCGTCCTACACTACACAACCAAGTCACTACAACCAATACCCGTCACCACTGTCCTACACTACACAACCAAGTCACTACAACCAATACCCATCACCACCATCCTACACTACACAACCAAGTCACTACAACCAATACCCGTCACCACTGTCCTACACTACACAACCAAGTCACTACAACCAATACCCGTCACCACTGTCCTACACTACACAACCAAGTCACTACAACCAATACCCATCACCACCATCCTACACTACACAACCAAGTCACTACAACCAATACCAGTCACCACCGTCCTACACTACACAACCAAGTCACTACAACCAATACCCGTCACCACCGTCCTACACTACACAACCACACAACCAAGTCACTACAACCAATACCCGTCACCACCGTCCTACACTACACAACCAAGTCACTACAACCAATACCCCTCACCACCGTCCTACACTACACTACACTACACAACCAAGTCACTACAACCAATACCCGTCACCACCGTCCTACACTACACAACCAAGTCACTACAACCAATACCCCTCACCACCGTCCTACACTACACAACCAAGTCACTACAACCATTACCCATCACCACCGTCCTACACTACACAACCAAGTCACTACAACCATTACCCGTCACCACCGTCCTACACTACACAACCAAGTCACTACAACCAATACCCATCACCACCGTCCTACACTACACAACCAAGTCACTACAACCAATACAGGGCATCACCGTCCTACACTACACAACCAAGTCACTACAACCATTACCCGTCACCACCGTCCTACAGTACACAACCAAGTCACTACAACCAATACAGGGCATCACCGTCCTACACTACACAACCAAGTCACTACAACCAATACCCGTCACCACCGTCCTACACTACACAACCAAGTCACTACAACCAATACCCCTCACCACCTTCCTACACTACACAACCAAGTCACTACAACCAATCCCCTTCACCACCATCCTACACTACACAACCAAGTCACTACAACCAATACCCGTCACCACCGTCCTACACTACACAACCAAGTCACTACAACCAATACCCATCACCACCATCCTACACTACACAACCAAGTCACTACAACCAATACAGGGCATCACCGTCCTACACTACACAACCAAGTCACTACAACCAATACCCGTCACCACCGTCCTACACTACACAACCAAGTCACTACAACCATTACCCGTCACCACCGTCCTACAGTACACAACCAAGTCACTACAACCAATACAGGGCATCACCGTCCTACACTACACAACCAAGTCACTACAACCAATACCCGTCACCACTGTCCTACACTACACAACCAAGTCACTACAACCAATACCAGTCACCACCATCCTACACTATACAACCAAGTCACTACAACCAATACCCGTCACCACCGTCCTACACTACACAACCAAGTCACTACAACCAATACCCATCACCACCGTCCTACACTACACAACCAAGTCACTACAACCAATACCCATCACCACCGTCCTACACTACACAACCAAGTCACTACAACCAATACCTATCACCACCGTCCTACACTACACAACCAAGTTACTACAACCAATACCCGTCACCACCGTCCTACACTACACAACCAAGTCACTACAACCAATACCCGTCACCACCGTCCTACACTACACAACCAAGTCACTACAACCATTACCCGTCACCACCATCCTACAGTACACAACCAAGTCACTACAACCAATACAGGGCATCACCGTCCTACACTACACAACCAAGTCACTACAACCAATACCTATCACCACCGTCCTACACTACACAACCAAGTCACTACAACCATTACCCGTCACCACCATCCTACAGTACACAACCAAGTCACTACAACCAATACAGGGCATCACCGTCCTACACTACACAACCAAGTCACTACAACCAATACCCGTCACCACCGTCCTACACTACACAACCAAGTCACTACAACCAATACCCGTCACCACTGTCCTACACTACACAACCAAGTCACTACAACCAATACCAGTCACCACCATCCTACACTATACAACCAAGTCACTACAACCAATACCCGTCACCACCGTCCTACACTACACAACCAAGTCACTACAACCATTACCCGTCACCACCGTCCTACAGTACACAACCAAGTCACTACAACCAATACAGGGCATCACCGTCCTACACTACACAACCAAGTCACTACAACCAATACCCGTCACCACCATCCTACACTACACAACTACGTCACTACAACCAATACCCGTCACCACTGTCCTACACTACACAACCAAGTCACTACAACCAATACAGGGCATCACCGTCCTACACTACACAACCAAGTCACTACAACCAATACCCGTCACCACCGTCCTACACTACACAACCAAGTCACTACAACCAATACCCGTCACCACCGTCCTACACTACACAACCAAGTCACTACAACCAATCCCCTTCACCACCATCCTACACTACACAACCAAGTCACTACAACCAATACCCATCACCACCGTCCTACACTACACAACCAAGTCACTACAACCAATACAGGGCATCACCGTCCTACACTACACAACCAAGTCACTACAACCAATACCAGTCACCACCATCCTACACTATACAACCAAGTCACTACAACCAATACCCGTCACCACCGTCCTACACTACACAACCAAGTCACTACAACCATTACCCGTCACCACCGTCCTACAGTACACAACCAAGTCACTACAACCAATACAGGGCATCACCGTCCTACACTACACAACCAAGTCACTACAACCAATACCCGTCACCACTGTCCTACACTACACAACCAAGTCACTACAACCATTACCCGTCACCACCATCCTACACTACACAACTAAGTCACTACAACCAATACCCGTCACCACTGTCCTACACTACACAACCAAGTCACTACAACCAATACAGGGCATCACCGTCCTACACTACACAACCAAGTCACTACAACCAATACCCGTCACCACCGTCCTACAGTACACAACCAAGTCACTACAACCATTACCCGTCACCACCGTCCTACACTACACAACCAAGTCACTACAACCATTACCCGTCACCACCGTCCTACAGTACACAACCAAGTCACTACAACCAATACAGGGCATCACCGTCCTACACTACACAACCAAGTCACTACAACCAATACCCGTCACCACTGTCCTACACTACACAACCAAGTCACTACAACCAATACCCATCACCACCGTCCTACACTACACAACCAAGTCACTACAACCAATACCCATCACCACCATCCTACACTACACAACCAAGTCACTACAACCATTACCCGTCACCACCGTCCTACAGTACACAACCAAGTCACTACAACCAATACCCATCACCACCGTCCTACACTACACAACCAAGTTACTACAACCAATACAGGGCACCACCGTCCTACACTACACAACCAAGTCACTACAACCAATACAGGGCATCACCGTCCTACACTACACAACCAAGTCACTACAACCAATAGCCTTTATGACTATGCCACTCTATATGGCTAAGTAAGCACAACCAGTACCAGTGAGTACCACCACATTGTAGCTTGGTCACTACACCCAATACCAGTCATCACTATCAGGAGAGTAACTTAGGAATTTTAAAGAGTGCACCCAGGCCCAGCCCAAGCTTAATGGAAGTCCAAATGTCTGTTCCCAATATAAAGAGATCAGTACTATATACAATTCATTATAGTTGGGGACCTGAGGCTGCGTTTGCAATGGGCCTAGATGCTTTATGTTACGACACCAATTCTTCATGGCCAAGTCACCACCATCTTACTCTGCCTAACCAGGTCAGGGTACAGAGCATTGAGCCCGGTGGGTTTGATCATGTCTGGAGCTTCTTTTAATGGGACATGAGTTCCTGTCCGTGGAGCCTGGTAGGGACAGAGCAGATCCTAAACAGCAGGCCCTTCTTTTCACCATATCGAGTCATTCAAAACACATAGTTAGAAGATACTTTTCTACAATCCAGCAGAACTGAGGAGGCCACTCACAAAGATAGAGTCAGGTCTTCAAGAATTGATCAAGTAGAGAAGACACAGACTGAGAAAAATGTGTAAGGAGATGACAAGATGGAGGCAAACACATGAGCGGACATTCTGGTGCCCATGGTCCATAGGGTCACAAAGAGAACAGAAGACGACTTCTCCTACCTCCTTCATGCTGTGATCCGTTACGCCTTGATGTGGTCGAGCTCTGAAGCTCCTTGTTCCTCTCAGTTTACGGGGTTCCTCTTTCTGTCCAAAAAGTTCCTCCATGTGAACGACATCTATCTGAAGACTGGCCCCCTGAGGGCCACAAGTCCAGAGATTGCGGCCTCCCAACACCCGTTCGGCAGGTAGAGCGTCCCAGTTAAAGTTGCGTAATTTAGGTCTACGATATTCCAAGCGTGGAGGAGGAGGAGCGGGAAGGGATATTAAATAAGATGGCGGGGGTGGAGGTGGCGGCAGTGGGAAGTTTCCTGGTGGGGGAGGTGGCGGGGGCAAAGACAACGCCACTGAAACAGGAGCATCAGATGGTAAGGGTGGGGGGCAAGGGGGTAACGGAGAGGAAGGAGAGGTCCTTGAGGTAACCATGGAAGCATCAGGTGTGTGATCCATCTGCTCTGTAGGAAAGAAGAGGATTTGCGATGTCGTCTCTCATGTATGAGGGGGCGGAGCACTCAGAGCATCATCATGGGAAACGCACCACCCTATGGAAAAAAGGAAAACAAAATGGCGTCACTACAAGGAAGACGAGAAAGATACGGCCTAGAGCTCAACATTATAGGACTAGATAGGAAACGGGGTATATAACCGGGCCGACTGTTACAGAGCCATAGCGCCCCCAAAAAGAGTGAAAAAGGAAGATAAAGGTTGCTCTCAGCTTGGAGCTTTGTATCGAGGCAGCCACTCAGTGCAGCGCCATCTTTAGTAAGTATGAGATCTACTACAGAACCATAGCGCCCCCTGTACTGGATCCATTCATCAGGTGCATGAGACATAATACAATAAGATAAGATAATCCTGTACTAGACGCACCATACTCAGTGTTACAGATAATACAGTGATAGATTACAGGACAGACAAGCTCAGAGCAGATAGAAGATCCCGGGAGTCCGAGCAACTAAGAAGAGAAGACTCCGGAGCATGTAGTCCTGTGTGCGGAGTGTCTGCGCTCGGCCTGGTGTAGATTATACAGCCTGACCGCGGGGGGTCTCCCATAGCTCCTTCTCACACTGACAGGACTGTCCGGTGCTATCACGTCTCATACATGGGGTGGGAGATGTTCTCCAGCATAGAGGTCACCACGGACAGTCTCCTTCTGTCACCTACCACCTGTACTGGGACCAGGGAGTCCCCCAGGACAGAGCTGGCCCTTCTAACCAGAATGACAAGTCTATTCCTGTCCCTGGCTGGTATACAGCGCCCCCAGCAGGACACTCCGAAGAAGATGAAAAAGGCCCTAAGAAGTGGCCCCTGGACCCCACAGACCCTAGGAAGTGACCCCTGGACCTCACAGGCCCTAAGAAGTGGCCCCTGGACCTCACAGGCCCTAAGAAGTGACCCCTGGACCTCACAGGCCCTAAAATGTGGTCCCTGGACCCCACAGGCCCTAAGAAGTGGCCCCTGGACCTCACAGGCCCTAAGAAGTGACCCCTGGACCCCACAGGCCCTAAGAAGTGGCCCCTGGACCTCACAGGCCCTAAGAAGTGACCCCTGGACCCCAGAGGCCCTAAGAAGTGACCCCTGGACCCCACAGGCCCTAAGAAGTGACCCCTGGACCCCACAGGCCCTAAGAAGTGACCCCTGGACCTAAGAAGTGACCCCTGGACCTAAGAAGTGACCCCTGGCCCCCCGGCCCTGAGAAGTGACCCCTGGACCCCACAGGCCCTAAGAAGTGGCCCCTGGACCCCATAGACCCTAAGAAGTGGCCCCTGGACCCCACAGGCCCTAAGAAGTGGCCCTTGGACCCCACAAACCCTAAGAAGTGTCCCCTGGACCCCGCAGCCCCTCGGGCCTCCTGAGCAGGTAGAGCCTAGTGTGGCCCTTTCTGTGCAGCGCCTCCAGGTGATCGGCCCCATCCAGCTTATTATTTGGGAGCGCACCCCAGTACTTATAGGCCCTGACTATCTCACTGCTCATCCCCTGGATCTCCACCGGGGTCGGAGCACTTCTCCACTTACTAAAGTCCTCCACCATCTCCTTGGTCTTCCCAGCATTAACCCTGAGCTGGTTCCGCTGACCCCAGTCCACACAGTCCCGGTATAAGTCTCTGTACTCGCTGTCGCCCCCGTCTGTGGTGAGGTCGCCCATTGTAGAGACATCGGAGGACTTCTGTAAGTAACAGCTGGAGGAGTTGTGCCTAAAGTCAGCAGTGTACAGTGTGAGCAGGGGCGAGAGCTGGAGCTTGTGGTGCCCCCGTACTACAGATCCATAGCGCCCCCTGTAGACGCAGCCGCTGCTCTTCTGACTCCTTCCATAGTGGAGAGATCTCCTCCTATCTACAGAGGTTTCTAGTCTATGTTTTGCCCCCAATTGATCCGTCTTCTCCTCCACCAGACTACACAAGTCTTGCTCCCTTTGGCCCTCACTATTCGTCCTCCATCTTGTTGGGGTCTAGCAGTCACTTTGGCCGTCCCCTCACTATTCGGCCCCCTCTCTCTGTGTCAGTGACTACTGCACCTCCCTCGCTTTACATTCCTCCCCAGTGGCCCCAACATTACACACCTGCTCAGTGACCGCTCTCTGGTCCCGGCCCTCCTCTGACTATGGCGGCAGCATGGACTCAGCTCCTCCAACGGCACAGTCCAGACTAAACTCCCAGTCACAGGAAATCCCGATCCTTACTCCTGGTTCCGGGCTCCGGCTCGGGTCCTCCAGGACTTAACCCTGTCATGTCCAGAACATTCCCTGCCCCAGGTAATTCTGATTACCTGCTGAACCCTCAGACTCCTGTTACGGCGCCTCCTAGATGTCGGTGGTGGAAGAAGCCGCGAGTAGTTGAAATACATGCGGACATGAAATATGTGTGAAGATTAGAGACATGATAGTGACACCTGCAGTATGATAGGAAGGCTCTGCGGCGCCCCCTCCGGTGCATGGTTGTGCCTGGTACTGCAGCTCACAAGTCTGTTTTATATAATCTCCTTCTTACAAACCTCTCCTGACTTTCACTTCAAACCCTGCATCAGAAAGTCAGGTGTGAACAAAAGCGCAGCAGCTGCAGCCTAGAAAATGTAGGTGACACTGTTATGGGGGGATCTGTAGGTGATACTGTTATGGGGGATCTGTGGATGACACTGTTATGGGGGATCTGTAGATGACACTGTTATGGGGGGATCTGTAGATGAGACTGTTATGGGAGATCTGTAGATGACACTGTTATGGGGGGATCTGTAGGTGACGCTGTTATGGGGGATCTGTAGGTGACACTGTTATGGGAGATCTGTAGATGACACTGTTATGGGGGGATCTGTAGGTGATACTGTTATGGGGGATCTGTGGATGACACTGTTATGGGGGGATCTGTAGAGCACACTGTTATGGGGGATCTGTAGGTGACGCTGTTATGGGGGATCTGTAGGTGACACTGTTATGGGAGATCTGTAGATGACACTGTTATGGGGGGATCTGTAGGTGACACTGTTATGGGGGATCTGTAGATGACACTGTTATGGGGGGATCTGTAGGTGATACTGTTATGGGGGATCTGTGGATGACACTGTTATGGGGGGATCTGTAGATGACACTGTTATGGGGGGATCTGTAGATGAGACTGTTATGGGGGATCTGTAGATGAGACTGTTATGGGGGATCTGTAGATGACACTGTTATGGGGGGATCTGTAGGTGATACTGTTATGGGGGATCTGTGGATGACACTGTTATGGGGGATCTGTAGATGACACTGTTATGGGGGGATCTGTAGGTGATACTGTTATGGGGGATCTGTAGATGACACTGATATGGGGGATCTGTAGATGACACTGTTATGGGGGATCTGTAGATGACACTGTTATGGGGGGATCTGTAGGTGATACTGTTATGGGGGATCTGTATATGACACTGTTATGGGGGATCTGTAGATGACACTGTTATGGGGGATCTGTAGATGACGCTGTTATGGAGGATCTGTAGATGACACTGTTATGGGGGATCTGTAGATGAGACTGTTATGGGGGATCTGTAGATGACACGGTTATGGGGGGATCTGTAGATGACGCTGTTATAGAGGATCTGTAGATGACACTGTTATGGGGGATCTGTAGATGACACTGTTATGGGGGGATCTGTAGGTGATACTGTTATGGGGGATCTGTAGATGACACTGTTATGGGGGATCTGTAGATGACGCTGTTATGGAGGATCTGTAGATGACACTGTTATGGGGGATCTGTAGATGACACTGTTATAGGGGGATCTGTAGGTGATACTGTTATGGGGGATCTGTAGATGACACTGTTATGGGGGATCTGTAGATGACACTGTTATGGGGGGATCTGTAGATGACGCTGTTATGGGGGATCTGTAGATGACACTGTTATGGGGGATCTGTAGATGAGACTGTTATGGGGGATCTGTAGATGACGCTGTTATGGGGGATCTGTGGATGACACTGTTATGGAGGATCTGTAGATGACACTGTTATGGGGGGATCTGTAGATGAGACTGTTATGGGGGATCTGTAGATGAGACTGTTATGGGGGATCTGTAGATGACACTGTTATGGGGGGATCTGTAGGTGATACTGTTATGGGGGATCTGTGGATGACACTGTTATGGGGGATCTGTAGATGACACTGTTATGTGGGGATCTGTAGGTGATACTGTTATGGGGGATCTGTAGATGACACTGATATGGGGGATCTGTAGATGACACTGTTATGGGGGATCTGTAGATGACACTGTTATGGGGGGATCTGTAGGTGATACTGTTATGGGGGATCTGTAGATGACACTGTTATGGGGGATCTGTAGATGACGCTGTTATGGAGGATCTGTAGATGACACTGTTATGGGGGATCTGTAGATGAGACTGTTATGGGGGATCTGTAGATGACACGGTTATGGGGGGATCTGTAGATGACGCTGTTATGGAGGATCTGTAGATGACACTGTTATGGGGGATCTGTAGATGACACTGTTATGGGGGGATCTGTAGGTGATACTGTTATGGGGGATCTGTAGATGACACTGTTATGGGGGATCTGTAGATGACGCTGTTATGGAGGATCTGTAGATGACACTGTTATGGGGGATCTGTAGATGACACTGTTATGGGGGGATCTGTAGGTGATACTGTTATGGGGGATCTGTAGATGACACTGTTATGGGGGATCTGTAGATGAGACTGTTATGGGGGATCTGTAGATGAGACTGTTATGGGGGATCTGTAGATGACACGGTTATGGGGGGATCTGTAGATGACGCTGTTATGGGGGATCTGTAGATGACACTGTTATGGGGGATCTGTGGATGACACTGTTATGGGGGATCTGTAGATGACACTGTTATGGGGGATCTGTAGATGACACGGTTATGGGGGGATCTGTAGATGACGCTGTTATGGGGGATCTGTAGATGACACTGTTATGGGGGATCTGTAGATGACACTGTTATGGGGGGATCTGTAGATGACGCTGTTATGGGGGATCTGTAGATGACACTGTTATGGGGGATCTGTAGATGAGACTGTTATGGGGGATCTGTAGGTGACACTGTTATGGAGGATCTTGGAGGATCTGTAGATGACACTGTTATGGGGGATCTGTGGATGACACTGTTATGGGGGATCTGTGGATGACACTGTTATTGGGGGATCTGTAGATGACACTGTTATGGGGGATCTGTGGATGACACTGTTATGGGGGGATCTGTAGATGACACTGTTATGGGGGATCTGTGGATGACACTGTTATGGGGGATCTGTAGATGAGACTGTTATGGGGGATCTGTAGATGACACTGTTATGGGGGATCTGTAGGTGACACTGTTATGGGGGATCTGTGGATGACACTGTTATGGGGGGATCTGTAGATGACACTGTTATGGGAGATCTGTAGGTGACACTGTTATGGGGGATCTGTAGATGAGACTGTTATGGGGGATCTGTAGATGACACTGTTATGGGGGATCTGTAGATGACACGGTTATGGGGGATCTGTGGATGACACTGTTATGGGGGATCTGTAGATGACACTGTTATGGGGGGATCTGTAGATGACACTGTTATGGGGGGATCTGTAGATGACACTGTTATGGGGGGATCTGTAGATGACACTGTTATGGGAGATCTGTAGATGACACTGTTATGGGGGATCTGTATATGAGACTGTTATGGGGGATCTGTAGGTGACACTGTTATGGAGGATCTTGGAGGATCTGTAGATGACACTGTTATGGGGGATCTGTAGATGACACTGTTATGGGGGATCTGTGGATGACACTGTTATGGGGGGATCTGTAGATGACACTGTTATGGGGGATCTGTGGATGACACTGTTATGGGGGATCTGTAGATGAGACTGTTATGGGGGATCTGTAGATGACACTGTTATGGGGGATCTGTAGGTGACACTTATGGGGGATCTGTGGATGACACTGTTATGGGGGGATCTGTAGATGACACTGTTATGGGAGATCTGTAGGTGACACTGTTATGGGGGATCTGTAGATGAGACTGTTATGGGGGATCTGTAGATGACACTGTTATGGGGGATCTGTAGATGACACGGTTATGGGGGATCTGTGGATGACACTGTTATGGGGGATCTGTAGATGACACTGTTATGGGGGGATCTGTAGATGACGCTGTTATGGGGGATCTGTAGATGACACTGTTATGGGGGGATCTGTAGATGACACTGTTATGGGAGATCTGTAGATGACACTGTTATGGGGGATCTGTATATGAGACTGTTATGGGGGATCTGTAGGTGACACTGTTATGGAGGATCTTGGAGGATCTGTAGATGACACTGTTATGGGGGATCTGTAGATGAGACTGTTATGGGGGATCTGTAGGTGACACTGTTATGGAGGATCTTGGAGGATCTGTAGATGACACTGTTATGGGGGATCTGTAGATGACACTGTTATGGGGGGATCTGTAGATGAGACTGTTATGGGGGATCTGTGGATGACACTGTTATGGGGGATCTGTAGATGACACTGTTATGGGGGGATCTGTAGATGAGACTGTTATGGGGGATCTGTAGATGAGACTGTTATGGGGGATCTGTGGATCACACTGTTATGGGGGATCTGTGGATGACACTGTTATGGGGGATCTGTAGATGACACTGTTATGGGGGGATCTATAGATGACGCTGTTATGGGGGATCTGTAGATGACACTGTTATGGGGGGGATCTGTAGATGACACTGTTATGGGAGATCTGTAGATGACACTGTTATGGGGGATCTGTATATGAGACTGTTATGGGGGATCTGTAGGTGACTCTGTTATGGAGGATCTTGGAGGATCTGTAGATGACACTGTTATGGGGGATCTGTAGATGACACTGTTATGGGGGGATCTGTGGATGACACTGTTATGGGGGATCTGTAGATGAGACTGTTATGGGGGATCTGTGGATGACACTGTTATGGGGGGATCTGTAGATGACACTGTTATGGGGGGATCTGTAGATGAGACTGTTATGGGGGGATCTGTAGATGAGACTGTTATGGGGGATCTGTAGATGACACTGTTATGGGGGATCTGTAGATGAGACTGTTATGGGGGATCTGTAGATGACACTGTTATGGGGGGATCTGTAGATGACACTGTTATGGGGGGATCTGTAGATGAGACTGTTATGGGGGATCTGTAGATGACACTGTTATGGGGGATCTGTAGATGAGACTGTTATGGGGGATCTGTAGATGACACTGTTATGGGAGATCTGTAGATGACACTGTTATGGGGGATCTGTAGATGAGACTGTTATGGGGGATCTGTATATCAGACTGTTAAGGGGGATCTGTAGATGACACTGTTATGGGGATCTGTAAATGAAACTTATGGGGGATCTGTAGATGACACTGTTATGGGGGATCTGTAGATGACACTGTTATGGGGGATCTGTAGGTGACACTGTTATGGAGGATCTTGGAGGATCTGTAGATGACACTGTTATGGTGGATCTGTAGATGACACTGTTATGGGGGGATCTGTAGATGACACTGTTATGGGGGGATCTGTAGATGAGACTGTTATGGGGGATCTGTGGATGACACTGTTATGGGGGATCTGTAGATGACACTGTTATGGGGGGATCTGTAGATGAGACTGTTATGGGGGATCTGTAGATGAGACTGTTATGGGGGATCTGTGGATGACACTGTTATGGGGGATCTGTAGATGAGACTGTTATGGGGGATCTATAGATGACACTGTTATGGGGGATCTGTAGATGAGACTGTTATGGGAGATCTGTAGATGACACTGTTATGGGGGATCTGTAGATGAGACTGTTATGGGGGATCTGTATATCAGACTGTTAAGGGGGATCTGCAGATGACACTGTTATGGGGATCTGTAAATGAAACTTATGGGGGATCTGTAGATGACACTGTTATGGGGGATCTGTAGAGGACACTGTTATGGGGGATCTGTAGATGACACTGTTATGGGGGATCTGTAGATGACACTGTTATGGGGGATCTGTAGGTGACGCTGTTATGGGGGATCTGTAGGTGACGCTGTTATGGGGGATCTGTAGATGACACTGTTATGGGGGATCTGTAGATGACACTGTTATGGGGGATCTGTAGATGAGACTGTTATGGGGGATCTGTATATCAGACTGTTAAGGGGGATCTGTAGATGACACTGTTATGGGGATCTGTAAATGAAACTTATGGGGGATCTGTAGATGACACTGTTATGGGGGATCTGTAGAGGACACTGTTATGGGGGATCTGTAGAGGACACTGTTATGGGGGATCTGTAGATGACACTGTTATGGGGGATCTGTAGAGGACACTTATGGGGGATCTGTAGATGACACTGTTATGGGGGATCTGTAGGTGACGCTGTTATGGGGATCTGTAGAGGACACTGTTATGGGGGATCTGTAGATGATACTGTTATGGGGGATCTGTAGGTGACACTGTTATGGGGGATCTGTAGGTGACACTGTTATGGGGGATCTGTAGATGAGACTGTTATGGGGGATCTGTGGATGACACTGTTATGGGGGATCTGTAGATGACACTGTTATGGGGGATCTGTAGATGACACTGTTATGGGGGATCTGTAGATGAGACTGTTATGGGGGATCTGTATATGAGACTGTTATGGGGATCTGTATATGAGACTGTTATGGGGGATCTGTAGATGAGACTGTTATGGGGGATCTGTATATGAGACTGTTATGGGGATCTGTAAATGACACTTATGGGGGATCAGTAGATGACACTGTTATGGTGGATCTGTAGAGGACACTGTTATGGGGGATCTGTAGATGACACTGTTATGGAGGATCTGTAGGTGACGCTGTTATGGGGGATCTGTAGATGAGACTGTTATGGGAGATCTGTAGATGACACTGTTATGGGGGATCTGTAGATGACACTGTGATGGGGGATCTGTAGATGAGACTGTTATGGGGGATCTGTATATGAGACTGTTATGGGGATCTGTATATGAGACTGATATGGGGGATCTGTAGATGACACTGTTATGGGGATCTGTAAATGACACTTATGGGGGATCAGTAGATGACACTGTTATGGTGGATCTGTAGAGGACACTGTTATGGGGGATGTGTAGATGACACTGTTATGGAGGATCTGTAGGTGACGCTGTTATGGGGGATCTGTAGATGACACTGTTATGGGGGGGTCTGTAGATGACACTGTTATGGGAGATCTGTAGATGACACTGTTATGGGGGATCTGTAGGTGACATTGATATGGGGGGGTCTGTATATGACACTGTTATAGGGGGATCTGTAGATGACACTGTTATGGGGGGGATCTGTAGGTGACACTGTTATGGGAGATCTGTAGATGACACTGTTATGAGGGATCTGTAGATGACACTGTTATGGGGGATCTGTAGATGACACTGTTATGGGGATCTGTAGATGACACTGTTATGGGGGATCTGTAGATGACACTGTTATGGGAGATCTGTAGGTGACACTGTTATGGGGGATCTGTAGATGACACTGTTATGGGGGATCTGTAGGTGACACTGTTATGGGGGATCTGTAGATGACACTGCTATGGGGGATCTGTAGGTGACACTGTTATGGGGGATCTGTAGGTGACACTGTTATGGGGGATCTGTAGATGACACTGTTATGGGGGGATCTGTAGATGACACTGTTATGGGGGATCTGTAGGTGACACTGTTATGGAGGATCTTGGAGGATCTGTAGATGACACTGTTATGGGGGATCTGTAGATGACACTATTATGGGGGATCTGTAGGTGACACTGTTATGGGGGATCTGTAGATGACACTGTTATGGGGGATCTGTAGATGACACTGTTATGGGGAATCTGTAGAAGACACTGTTATGGGGGATCTGTAGGTGACACTGTTATGGGAGATCTGTATATGACACTGTTATGGGGGGATCTGTAGATGACACTGTTATGGGGGATCTGTAGATGACACTGTTATGGGGAATCTGTAGAAGACACTGTTATGGGGGATCTGTAGGTGACACTGTTATGGGGAATCTGTATATGACACTGTTATGGGGGGATCTGTAGATGACACTGTTATGGGGGGATCTGTAGATGACACTGTTATGGGGAATCTGTAGATGACACTGTTATGGGGGATCTGTAGGTGACACTGTATGGGAGATCTGTAGATGACACTGTTATGAGGGATCTGTAGATGACACTGTTATGGGGGATCTGTAGATGACACTGTTATGGGGATCTGTAGATGACACTGTTATGGGGATCTGTAGATGACACTGTTATGGGGGGGTCTGTAGGTGACACTGTTATGGGGGATCTGTAGAAGACACTGTTATGGGGGATCTGTATATGACACTGTTATGGGGGATCTGTAGATGACACTGTTATGGGGGATCTGTAGATGACACTGTTATGGGGGATCTGTAGATGACACTGTTATGGGGGATCTGTAGATGACACTGTTATGGGGGATCTGTAGATGACACTTTTATGGGGGATCTGTAGAAGACACTGTTATGGGGGGATCTGTAGATGACACTGTTATGGGGATCTGTAGAAGACACTGTTATGGGGGGGTCTGTAGGTGAGACTGTTATGGGGGATCTGTAGGTGACACTGTTATAGGGGATCTGTAGATGACACTGTTATGGGGGGATCTGTAGATGACACTGTTATGGGGATCTGTAGAAGACACTGTTATGGGGGGGGTCTGTAGGTGAGACTGTTATGGGGGATCTGTAGATTACACTGTTATGGGGGATCTGTAGGTGACACTGTTATGGGGGATCTGTAGGTGACACTGTTATGGAGGGTCTGTAGATGACACCGTTATGGGGGATCTGTAGGTGACACTGTTATGGGGGGTCTGTAGATGACATTGTTATAAGGGATCTGTAGATGACACTGTTATGGGGGATCTGTAAATGACACTGTTATGGGGGGATCTGTAGATGACACTGTTATGGGGGATCTGTAGATGACACTGTTATGGGGGATCTGTAAATGACACTGTTATGGGGGATCTGTAGATGACACTGTTATGGGGGATCTGTAGATGACACTGTTATGGGGGATCAGTAGATGACGCTGTTATGGGGGATCTGTAGATGACACTGTTATGGGGGATCTGTAGATGACACTGTTATGGGGGATCTGTAAATGACACTGTTATGGGGGATCTGTAGATGACACTGTTATGGGGGGATCTGTAGATGACACTGTTATGGGGGATCTGTAGATGACACTGTTATGGGGGATCAGTAGATGACGCTGTTATGGGGGATCTGTAGATGACACTGTTATGGGGGATCTGTAGATGAAACTGTTATGGGGGATCTGTAGATGACACTGTTATGGGGGATCTGTAGATGTCATTGTTATGGGGGATCTGTAGATGACACTGTTATGGGGGATCTGTAGGTGACACTGTTATGGGGATCTGTATATCACACTGTTATGGGGATCTGTAGATGACACTGTTATGGGGGATCTGTAGGTGACACTGTTATGGGGGGATCTGTAGATGACACTGTTATGGGGGGATCTGTAGATGACACTGTTATGGGAGATCTGTAGATGACACTGTTCTGGGAGATCTGTAGAAGACACTGTTATGGGGGATCTGTAGATGACACTGTTATGGGGGATCTGTAGATGACACTGTTATGGGAGATCTGTAGATGACACTGTTATGGGGGGATCTGTAGATGACACTGTTATGGGAGATCTGTAGATGACACTGTTCTGGGAGATCTGTAGATGACACTGTTATGGGGGATCTGTAGGTGATACTGTTATGGGGGATCTGTAGATGATACCGTTATGGGGGATCTGTAGATGACACTGTTATGGGGGGGGGGATCTGTAGATTACACTGTTATGGGGGATCTGTAGATGACACTGTTATGGGAGATCTGTAGATGACACTGTTATGGGGGGATCTGTAGATGACACTGTTATGGGGGTTCTGTAGGTGACACTGTTATGGGGGGATCTGTAGATGACACTGTTATGGGGGGATCTGTAGATGACACTGTTATGGGGGATCTGTAGATGACACTGTTATGGGGGATCTGTAGATGACACTGTTATGGGGGATCTGTAGATGACACTGTTATGGGGGATCTGTAGATGACACTGTTATGGGGGGGTCTGTAGATGACACTGTTATGGGGGATCTGTAGATGACACTGTTATGGGGGATCTGTAGGTGATACCGTTATGGGGGATCTGTAGGTGACACTGTTATGGGGGGATCTGTAGATGACACTGTTATGGGGGATCTGTAGATGACACTGTTATGGGGGATCTGTAGATGACACTGTTATGGGGGATCTGTAGATGACACTGTTATGGGGGATCTGTAGATGACACCGTTATGGGGGATCTGTAGATGACACTGTTATGGGGGATCTGTAGATGACACTGTTATGGGGGATCTGTAGATGACACTGTTATGGGGGATCTGTAGATGACAATGTTATGGGGGATCTGTAGATGACACTGTTTTGGGAGATCTGTAGATGACACTTTTATGGGGGATCTGTAGGTGACACTGTTATGGGGGGATCTGTATATGACACTGTTATGGGGGATCTGTATATGACACTGTTATGGGGGGATCTGTAGAGCACACTGTTATGGGGGATCTGTAGGTGACACTGTTATGGGGGGATCTGTAGATGACACTGTTATGGGAGATCTGTAGGTGACGCTGTTATGGGGGATCTGTAGATGACACTGTTATGGGGGATTTGTAGATGACACTGTTATGGGGGATCTGTAGGTGACACTGTTATGGGGGATCTGTAGGTGACACTGTTATGGGGGATCTGTATATGACACTGTTATAGGGGGGTCTGTAGATGACACTGTTATGGAGGATCTGTAGATGACACTGTTATGGGAGATCTGTAGGTGACACTGTTATGGGGGATCTGTATATGACACTGTTATGGGGGATCTGTAGGTGATACTGTTATGGGGGATCTGTATATGACACTGTTATAGGGGGGTCTGTAGATGACGCTGTTATGGGGGATCTGTAGATGACACTGTTATGGGGGATCTGTATATGACACTGTTTTGGGAGATCTGTAGATGATACCGTTATGGGGGATCTGTAGATGACACTGTTATGGGGGGGATCTGTAGATTACACTGTTATGGGGGATCTGTAGGTAACACTGTTATGGAGGGATCTGTATATGACACTGTTATAGAGGGGTCTGTAGATGACACTGTTATGGGGGATCTGTATATGACACTGTTTTGGGAGATCTGTAGATGACACTGTTATGGGGGATCTGTAGGTGACACTGTTATGGGGGGATCTGTAGATGACACTGTTATGGGGGATCTGTAGGTGACACTGTTATTGAGGGATCTGTATATGACACTGTTATGGGGGGATCTGTAGAGCACACTGTTATGGGGGATCTGTAGGTGACACTGTTATGGGGGATCTGTATATGACACTGTTATGGGGGGATCTGTAGGTGACACTGTTATGGGGGGATCTGTAGATGACGCTGTTATGGGGGATCTGTAGGTGACACTGTTATGGGGGATCTGTAGATGACACTGTTATGGGGGATCTGTAGGTGACACTGTTATGGGGGATCTGTAGGTGACACTGTTATGGGGGATCTGTAGATGACACTGTTATGGGGAATATGTAGGTGACACTGTTATGGGGGGGTCTATAGATTACACTGTTATGGGGGTCTGTAGGTGACACTGTTATGGGAGATCTGTCGATGACACTATTATGGGGGGTCTGTAGGTGACACTGTTATGGGAGATCTGTAGATGACACTGTTATGGAGGATCTGTAGGTGACGCTGTTATGGGGGATCTGTAGGTGACACTGTTATGGGAGATCTGTAGATGACACTGTTATGGGGGATCAGTAGGTGACGCTGTTATGGGGGGATCTGTAGATGACACTGTTATGGGGGATCTGTATATGACACTGTTATGGGGGGATCTGTAGAGCACACTGTTATGGGGGATCTGTAGATGACACTGTTATGGAGGATCTTGGAGGATCTGTAGATGACACTGTTATGGGGGATCTGTAGATGACACTGTTATGGGGGATCTGTAGGTGACACTGTTATGGGGGATCTGTAGGTGACACTGTTATGGGGGATCTGTAGGTGACACTGTTATGGAGGATCTGTAGGTGACGCTGTTATGGGGGATCTGTAGGTGACGCTGTTATGGGGGATCTGTAGGTGACGCTGTTATGGGGGATCTGTAGATGACACTGTTATGGGGGGGTCTGTAGGTGAGACTGTTATGGGGGATCTGTAGATTACACTGTTATGGGGGATCTGTAGGTGACACTGTTATGGGGGGGTCTGTAGATGACACTGTTATGGGGGATCTGTAGATTACACTGTTATGGGGGATCTGTAGGTGACACTGTTATGGGGGATCTGTAGATGACACTGTTATGGGGATCTGCAGAAGACACTGTTATGGGGGGGTCTGTAGGTGAGACTGTTATGGGGGGATCTGTAGATTACACTGTTATGGGGGATCTGTAGGTGACACTGTTATGGGGGATCTGTAGGTGACACTGTTATGGGGGGTCTGTAGATGACACCGTTATGGGGGATCTGTAGGTGACACTGCTATGGGGGGTCTGTAGATGACATTGTTATAGGTGATCTGTAGATGACACTGTTATGGGGGATCTGTAGATGACACTGTTATGGGGGATCAGTAGATGACGCTGTTATGGGGGATCTGTAGATGACACTGTTATGGGGGATCTGTAGATGACACGGTTATGGGGGATCTGTAGATGACACTGTTATGGGGGGATCTGTAGATGACACTTATGGGGGATCTGTGGATGACACTGTTATGGGGGATCTGTAGATGACACTGTTATGGGGGATCTGTAGATGAAACTGTTATGGAGGATCTGTAGATGACGCTGTTATGGGGGATCTGTAGATGACACTGTTATGGGGGATCTGTAAATGACAGTGTTATGGAGGATCTGTAGATGACACTGTTAGGGGGGATCTGTAGATGACACTGTTATGGGGGATCTGTAGATGACACTGTTATGGGGGATCTGTGGATGACACTGTTATGGGGGATCTGTAGATGACACTGTTATGGGGGATCTGTAGATGAAACTGTTATGGAGGATCTGTAGATGACACTGTTATGGGGGATCTGTAGATGACACTGTTATGGGGGATCTGTAGATGACACTGTTATGGGGGGTCTGTAGTTGACACTGTTATGGGAGATCTGTAGATGACACTGTTATGGGGGGATCTGTAGATGACACTGTTATGGGGGATCTGTAGGTGACACTGTTATGGGGGGATCTGTAGATGACACTGTTATGGGGGATCTGTAGGTGACACTGTTATGGGGGGATCTGTAGATGACACTGTTATGGGGGATCTGTAGATTACACTGTTATGGGGGATCTGTAGATGACACTGTTATGGGGGATCTGTAGATGACACTGTTATGGGGGGGGTCTGTAGATGACACTGTTATGGGGGATCTGTAGATGACACTGTTATGGGGGATCTGTAGGTGACACTGTTATGGGGGATCTGTAGGTGATACTGTTATGGGGGATCTGTAGATGACACTGTTATGGGGGGGGATCTGTAGATTACACTGTTATGGGGGATCTGTAGATGACACTGTTATGGGGGATCTGTAGGTGATACTGTTATGGGGGATCTGTGGATGAGACCGTTATGGGGGATCTGTAGATGACACTGTTATGGGGGGGGATCTGTAGATTACACTGTTATGGGGGATCTGTAGATGACACTGTTATGGGGGATCTGTAGATGACACTGTTATGGGGGATCTGTAGATGACACTGTTATGGGGGATCTGTAGATGACACTGTTTTGGGAGATCTGTAGATGACACTGTTATGGGGGATCTGTAGGTGACACTGTTATGGGGGGATCTGTAGATGACACTGTTATGGGGGGATCTGTAGAACACACTGTTATGGGGGATCTGTAGGTGACACTGTTATGGGGGGATCTGTAGATGACACTGTTATGGAGGATCTTGGAGGATCTGTAGATGACACTGTTATGGGGGATCTGTAGATGACACTGTTATGGGGGATCTGTAGGTGATACTGTTATGGGGGATCTGTAGATGATACCGTTATGGGGGATCTGTAGATGACACTGTTATGGGGGGGATCTGTAGGTGACACTGTTATGGGGGATCTGTAAATGACACTGTTATGGGGGATCTGTAGATGACACTGTTTTGGGAGATCTGTAGATGACACTGTTATGGGGGATCTGTAGGTGACACTGTTATGGGGGGATCTGTAGATGACACTGTTATGGGGGATCTGTAGATGACACTATTATGGGGGGTCTGTAGGTGACACTGTTATGGGGGGATCTGTAGATGACACTGTTATGGAGGATCTTGGAGGATCTGTAGATGACACTGTTATGGGGGATCTGTAGATGACACTGTTATGGGGGATCTGTAGGTGACACTGTTATGGGGGATCTGTAGATGACACTGTTATGGGGGATATGTAGGTGACACTGTTATGGGGGGTCTGTAGGTGACACTGTTATGGGAGATCTGTCGATGACACTATTATGGGGGGTCTGTAGGTGACACTGTTATGGAGGATCTGTAGGTGACGCTGTTATGGGGGATCTGTAGGTGACGCTGTTATGGGGGATCTGTAGGTGACGCTGTTATGGGGGATCTGTAGATGACACTGTTATGGGGGATCTGTAGATGACACTGTTATGGGAATCTGTAGGTGACACTGTTATGGGAGGATCTGTAGATGACGCTGTTATGGGGGATCTGTAGATGACACTGTTATGGGAATCTGTAGGTGACACTGTTATGGGAGGATCTGTAGTTATGGAGGATCTGTAGATGACACTGTTATGGGGGATCTGTTCGTGACACTGTTATGGGGATCTGTAGGTGACACTTATGGGGGGATCTGTAGATGAGACTGTTATGGGGGTCTGTAGATGACACTGTTATGGAGGATCTGTAGATGACACTGTTATGGGGGTTCTGTAGGTGACACTGTTATGGGGATCTGTAGGTGACACTGTTATGGGGATCTGTAGCTGACACTGTTATGGGGGGATCTGTAGATGACACTGTTATGGGGGATCTTAGGTGACACTGTTATGGGGGATCTGTAGCTGACACTGTTATGGGGGGATCTGTAGATGACACTGTTATGGGGGTTCTGTAGGTGACACTGTTATGGGGGATCTGTAGGTGACACTGTTATGGGGGGATCTGTAGATGACACTGTTATGGGGGATCTTAGGTGACACTGTTATGGAGGATCTTGGAGGATCTGTAGATGACACCGTTATGGGGATCTGTAGGTGACACTGTTATGGGGGATCTGTAGGTAACACTGTTATGGGGATCTGTAGGTGACACTGTTATGGGGGTTCTGTAGGTGACACTGTTATGGGGATCTGTAGGTGACACTGTTATGGGGGGATCTGTAGATGACACTGTTATGGGGGATCTGTAGGTGACACTTATGGGGGATCTGTAGATGACACTATTATGGGGGGTCTGTAGGTGACACTGTTATGGGGGTTCTGTAGGTGACACTGTTATGGGGGATCTGTAGGTGACACTGTTATGGGGGATCTGTAGATGACACTGTTATGGGGGGATCTGTAGGTGACGCTGTTATGGGAGATCTGTAGATGACACTGTTATGGGAGATCTGTAGATGACACTGTTATGGGGGGATCTGTAGATGACACTGTTATGGGGGATCTGTAGATGACACTGTTATTGGGGATCTGTAGATGACGCTGTTATGGGGGATCTGTAGATGACACTGTTATGGGAGATCTGTAGATGACACTGTTATGGGGGGATCTGTAGATGACACTGTTATGGGGGGTCTGTAGATGACACTGTTATGGGGGGATCTGTAGCTATGGGGGATCTGTAGGTGACACTGTTATGGGGATCTGTAGGTGACACTGTTATGGGGGGATCTGTAGGTGACACTGTTATGGGGATCTGTAGGTGACACTTATGGGGGGATCTGTAAATGACACTGTTATGGGGGGTCTGTAGATGACACTGTTATGGAGGATCTTGGAGGATCTGTAGATGACACCGTTATGGGGATCTGTAGGTGACACTGTTATGGGGGATCTTGGAGGATCTGTAGATGACACTGTTATGGGGGGATCTGTAGATGACACTGTTATGGGGGATCTGTAGGTTGACACTGTTATGGAGGATCTTGGAGGATCTGTAGATGACACTGTTATGGGGGATCTGTAGATGTCACTGTTATGGGGGATCTGTAGGTGACACTGTTATGGGAGATCTGTAGATGACACTGTTATGGGGGATCTGTAGGTGACGCTGTTATGGGGGATCTGTAGATGACACTGTTATGGGGGATCTGTAGAAGACACTGTTATGGGGGATCTGTAGAAGACACTGTTACGGGGGGGGGGTCTGTAGGTGAGACTGTTATGGGGGATCTGTAGAAGACACTGTTATGGGGGATCTGTAGATGACACTGTTATGGGGGATCTGTAGATGACACTGTTATGGGGGATCTGTAGAAGACACTGTTATGGGGGGATCTGTAGATGACACTGTTATGGGGGATCTGTAGAAGACACTGTTATGGGGGGGTCTGTAGGTGAGACTGTTATGGGGGATCTGTAGATAACACTTATGGGGGGTCTGTAGATGACACTGTTATGGGGGATCTGTAGGTGACACTGTTATGGGGGATCTGTAGATTACACTGTTATGGGGGATCTGTAGGTGACACTGTTATGGGGGATCTGTAGATGACACTGTTATGGGGGGTCTGTAGATGACACTGTTATGGGGGATCTGTAGGTGACACTGTTATGGGGGATCTGTAGATTACACTGTTATGGGGGATCTGTAGGTGACGCTGTTATGGGGGATCTGTAGATGACACTGTTATGGGGGGTCTGTAGATGACACTGTTATGGGGGATCTGTAGGTGACACTGTTATGGGGGATCTGTAGATTACACTGTTATGGGGGATCTGTAGGTGACACTGTTATGGGGGATCTGTAGGTGACACTGTTATGGGGGGGTCTGTAGATGACACCGTTATGGGGGATCTGTAGGTGACACTGTTATGGGGGATCTGTAGATGACGCTGTTATGGGGGATCTGTGGATTACACTGTTATGGGGGGGTCTGTAGGTGATACTGTTATGGGGGATCTGTCAATGACACTATTATGGGGGATCTGTAGATGATGCTGTTATGGGAGATCTGTAGATGACACCGTCATCAGTTATGTTGGGGGTTGTAGTGATCTATATTTATGGTATAATAGCCTGGCCCGGAGCTCAGCCATGTTGGGGGTTGCAGTGACCTCCGGGGCGTCTTCTGTACATGGTCTCTGTGTGTAATATTGTGCCGATCAGTTTTCCAGAACATCTTCTGATGCCCGGAGTCCTTGGCAATATAAATATATCACACAATGGATCCGGTGCCATAAGTAATCTACTGAGGGTTGTGATCGGAGGCGGCAGTGGCACGTGTCTAGTGGAGGACACATTATATATAGCTAGATAAGCCGGGCGTGGGGCACTGAGGGCGCCCGGACAGGTTGGGTCACCTCAGAGTTTCTTCACAAGAGTCAGTCATTGATAAGGAGGACATTACAGATACTACTGAGTCTACATGACAGAAGCCGAATGACAGTGGTGGCTACTGCGGAAGAAGCTGAAGCCACCAATACTAAGGCCAGACCAGGCCACAGATCACCAGGCCATAACCACCAGGTCTGTGACCCATCAATAGTGACCAGACCAAGCCAAAGATCACAGGAGAGACCAACCATAACCACCAGGTCTGTGACCCATCAATAGTGACCAGACCAGGCCAAAGATCACAGGAGAGACCAACCATAACCACCAGGTCTGTGGCCCATCAGTAGTGACCGAGACCAGGCCAAAGATCTCAGGAGAGACCAACCATAACCACCAGGTCTGTGACCCATCAATAGTGACCAGACCAAGCCAAAGATCACAGGAGAGACCAACCATAACCACCAGGTCTGTGACCCATCAATAGTGACCAGACCAGGCCAAAGATCACAGGAGAGACCAACCATAACCACCAGGTCTGTGACCCATCAGTAGTGACCGAGACCAGGCCAAAGATCTCAGGAGAGACCAACCATAACCACCAGGTCTGCGAACCATCAATAGTGACCAAGACCAGGCCAAAGATCACAGCAGAGACCAACCATAACCACCAGGTCTGTGACCCATCAATAGTGACCGAGACCAGGCCAAAGATCACAGGAGAGACCAACCAGAACCACCAGGTCTGCGACCTCTCAATAGTGACCGAGACCAGGCCAAAGATCACCAGACCAGAACCACCAAGTCTGCGACCCCTCAATAGTGACCGAGACCAGGCCAAAGATCACAGGAGAGACCAACCATAACCACCAGGTCTGTGACCCATCAATAGTGACCGAGACCAGGCCAAAGATCACAGGAGAGACCAACCATAACCACCAGGTCTGTGACTCATCAATAGTGACCGAGACCAGGCCAAAGATCACAGCAGAGACCAACCATAACCACCAGGTCTGCGAACCATCAATAGTGACCGAGATCAGGCCAAAGATCAAAGCAGAGACCAACCATAACCACCAGGTCTGCGACCCCTCAATAGTGACCGAGACCAGGCCAAAGATCACAGGAGAGACCAACCATAACCACCAGGTCTGTGACCCATCAATAGTGACCGAGATCAGGCCAAAGATCAAAGCAGAGACCAACCATAACCACCAGGGCTGCAACCCCTCAATAGTGACCGAGACCAGGCCAAAGATCACAGGAGAGACCAACCATAACCACCAGGTCTGTGACCCATCAATAGTGACTGAGACCAGGCCAAAGATCACAGGAGAGACCAACCATAACCACCAGGTCTGTGACCCATCAATAGTGACCGAGACCAGGCCAAAGATCACAGGAGACATAACCACCAGGTCTGCAAACCATCAATAGTGACCGAGACCAGGCCAAAGATCACAGGAGAGACCAACCATAACCACCAGGTCTGTGACCCATCAATAGTGACCGAGATCCGGCCAAAGATCAAAGCAGAGACCAACCATAACCACCAGGGCTGCAACCCCTCAATAGTGACCGAGACCAGGCCAAAGATCACAGGAGAGACCAACCATAACCACCAGGTCTGTGACCCATCAATAGTGACTGAGACCAGGCCAAAGATCACAGGAGAGACCAACCATAACCACCAGGTCTGCGAACGATCAATAGTGACCAAACCAGGCCAAAGATCACCAGACCATAACCATCAGGTCTGCGACCCCTCAATACTGACCGAGACCAGGCCAAAGATCACAGGAGAGACCAACCATAACCACCAGGTCTGTGACCCATCAATAGTGACCGAGACCAGGCCAAAGATCACAGGAGAGACCAACCATAACCACCAGGTCTGTGACCCATCAATAGTGACCGAGACCAGACCAAAGATCACAGGAGAGACCAACCATAACCACCAGGTCTGTGACCCATCAATAGTGACCGAGATCCGGCCAAAGATCAAAGCAGAGACCAACCATAACCACCAGGGCTGCAACCCCTCAATAGTGACCGAGACCAGGCCAAAGATCACAGGAGAGACCAACCATAACCACCAGGTCTGTGACCCATCAATAGTGACTGAGACCAGGCCAAAGATCACAGGAGAGACCAACCATAACCACCAGGTCTGCGAACGATCAATAGTGACCAAACCAGGCCAAAGATCACCAGACCATAACCATCAGGTCTGCGACCCCTCAATACTGACCGAGACCAGGCCAAAGATCACAGGAGAGACCAACCATAACCACCAGGTCTGTGACCCATCAATAGTGACCGAGACCAGGCCAAAGATCACAGGAGAGACCAACCATAACCACCAGGTCTGTGACCCATCAATAGTGACTGAGACCAGGCCAAAGATCACAGGAGAGACCAACCATAACCACCAGGTCTGCGAACCATCAATAGTGACCGAGACCAGGCCAAAGATGACAGGAGAGACCAACCATAACCACCAGGTCTGTAACCCATCAATAATGACCAGACCAGGCCAAAGATCACAGCAGAGACCAACCATAACCACCAGGTCTGTGACCCATCAATAGTGACCAGACCAGGCCAAAGATCACAGGAGAGACCAACCATAACCACCAGGTCTGTGACCCATCAATAGTGACCGAGATCAGGCCAAAGATCAAAGCAGAGACCAACCATAACTACCAGGTCTGCGACCCCTCAATAGTGACCGAGACCAGGCCAAAGATCACAGGAGAGACCAACCATAACCACCAGGTCTGTGACCCATCAATAGTGACCGAGACCAGGCCAAAGATCACAGGAGAGACCAACCATAACCACCAGGTCTGTGACCCATCAATAGTGACCGAGACCAGGCCAAAGATCACAGGAGAGACCAACCAGAACCACCAGGTCTGTGAACGATCAATAGTGACCAGACCAGGCCAAAGATCACCAGACCATAACCATCAGGTCTGCGACCCCTCAATACTGACCGAGACCAGGCCAAAAATCACAGGAGAGACCAACCATAACCACCAGGTCTGTAACCCATCAATAATGACCAGACCAGGCCAAAGATCACAGCAGAGACCAACCATAACCACCAGGTTTGCGAACCATCAATAGTGACCAGACCAGGCCAAAGATCACAGGAGAGACCAACCATAACCACCAGGTCTGTGACCCATCAATAGTGACCGAGATCAGGCCAAAGATCAAAGCAGAGACCAACCATAACCACCAGGCCTGCGACCCCTCAATAGTGACCGAGACCAGGCCAAAGATCACAGGAGAGACCAACCATAACCACCAGGTCTGTAACCCATCAATAGTGACTGAGACCAGGCCAAAGATCACAGGAGAGACCAACCATAACCACCAGGTCTGTAACCCATCAATAGTGACCGAGACCAGGCCAAAGATCACAGGAGAGACCAACCAGAACCACCAGGTCTGCGAACGATCAATAGTGACCAGACCAGGCCAAAGATCACCAGACCATAACCATCAGGTCTGCGACCCCTCAATAGTGACCGAGACCAGGCCAAAGATCACAGGAGAGACCAACCATAACCACCAGGTCTGTGACCCATCAATAGTGACCGAGACCAGGCCAAAGATCACAGGAGAGACCAACCATAACCACCAGGTCTGTGACCCATCAATAGTGACCGAGACCAGGCCAAAGATCACAGGAGAGACCAACCATAACCACCAGGTCTGTAACCCATCAATAGTGACCGAGACCAGGCCAAAGATCACAGGAGAGACCAACCAGAACCACCAGGTCTGCGAACGATCAATAGTGACCAGACCAGGCCAAAGATCACCAGACCATAACCATCAGGTCTGCGACCCCTCAATACTGACCGAGACCAGGCCAAAGATCACAGGAGAGACCAACCATAACCACCAGGTCTGTGACCCATCAATAATGACCAGACCAGGCCAAAGATCACAGCAGAGACCAACCATAACCACCAGGTCTGTGACCCATCAATAGTGACCGAGACCAGGCCAAAGATCACAGCACCCCCAATGATCAGATACCTATAAATGTCTACAGTGCGTTAACCCATTCCAGGACAGCTTACACAAGACAATGATTGGTTGTACAAAATTTCCTTCCAAACAAATGCCCAATGTAGAGATTTGCGGGATCAGCTGGCACGCACACGTAGTCGTCACACGTAGATAGGACTGGTTGGGGGCAGCAGAATTCTTCGTGTACACGGAGGATGTCCTCTGACAACAATTGACGTCTACATATGGCAGGTCAAGCCTGGAGAAGCCGGTGGTGCAGCTGAAAGTCTCCTGAAGGTCAGGAGATTCTTATCTACTGATGGAGAAGATGGATGGTCTATGTGGATCCCATTGCTCTCAACAGACTTCCTGTAATCAACAGGCGAGCCCAATTATCACCTCAGTCCCTACAATGATGGACACACAGGATCAGCCTGGCTCTGTAAATCCGGGGCTCTGTTACTGGTGACCTACTGACCGAAGCGAAGACATAACACAGGACTAATGTATGGCCAAGGTGTCCAGCCCCAAGTCTGGAGGAGGAGGATGGTGGCCTGGATCTCCATTGCTCTTTGGGGTCTACACTCCGGTGAGGGAATATCTGACATCTGCTTGTTTCTCTCTTTATGTCCCTTCTTGTCTCAGCGATCACATCAAACCCTTCTGAGTTTCTATATAATCTTGGACCCATCATTCTCCATCTCTACCTGTGTCTGAATGGACGTGTTCTAGAGTGGAGGTTCTAGAGCAGAGACTGGTGACACCTCATGGTTGGCCGCTGACCTTGATATGAAGGGATCAGGTCTGGAGTTCTTACATGAGATCAGGGCAGGCTGAGACAAGATCATCTAAGACTCTGTGTCATGTAGGATTTCCTCATTCCCAGGTCCTGACCCATGTCCTGGTTCTCTGCCAACCTCAGCTGAGTCATCTCTAGGTCCATCCCCCACCTCCTGGAGAGATGGTACGGCCCAGGGTGGAGAGAAACACACAAGAAGCTGGAGGAACCATGGAGGAACCACAGGATATTCTATAAATATGTGCCCCCCCCCATATTATCTGCCCCCACAGAGATTACCCCCCCAATTATCTAATAGTGTCAGTGTGATCTAATCTTATCATGTGCGATACTGACTGCTGAGACAAATCTAATCTTATCATGTCTGCTGAGTGTCACTGACAGGAGAGAGGTCACGGTACAGAACGGTAACTGACAGGGGGAGAGGTCATAGTACAGAGCGGTCACTGACAGGGAAGAGGTCACGGTACAGAGCGGTCACTGACAGGGGAGAAATCACGGTACAGAGCAGTCACTGACAGAGGAGAGATCACGGTACAGAGCGGTCACTTACAGGAGAGAGGTCACGGTACAGAGCGGTCACTGAGAGGAGAGAGGTCACGGTACAGAACGGTAACTGACAGGGGGAGAGGTCACGGTACAGAGCGGTCACTGACAGAGAAGAGGTCACCGTACAGAGCGGTCACTGACAGGAGAGAGGTCACAGTACAGAGCGGTAACTGACAGGGGGAGAGGTCACGGTACAGAGCGGTAACTGCTAGGGAAGAGGTCACGGTACAGAGCGGCCACTAACAGGGGAGTCGTCACAGTACAGGGCGGTCACTGACAGGAGAGAGGTCACAGTACAGAGCGGTAACTGACAGGGGGAGAGGTCACGGTACAGAGCGGTAACTGATAGGGAAGAGGTCACGGTACAGAGCGGCCACTAACAGGGGAGTCGTCACAGTACAGGGCGGTCACTGACAGGAGAGAGGTCACGGTACAGAGCGGTCACTGACAGGGGAGAGGTCACGGTACAGAGCGGTCACTGACAGGAGAGAGGTCACGGTACAGAGCAGTCACTGACAGTGGAGAGGTCACGGTACAGAGCAGTCACTGACAGTGGAGAGGTCACGGTACAGAGCGGTAACTGATAGGGAAGAGGTCACGGTACAGAGCGGCCACTAACAGGGGAGTCGTCACAGTACAGGGCGGTCACTGACAGGAGAGAGGTCACGGTACATCGCGATCACTGACAGGAGAGAGGACACGGTACAGAGCAGTCACTGAAAAGGGAGAGGTCACGGTATAGAGCAGTCACTGACAGGGGAGAGGTCACGGTACAGAGCGGTCACTGACAGGGGAGAGGTCACAGTGCAGAGCAGTCACTGACGGGACAGGTCACGGTACAGAGCGGTCACTGACAGGAGAGAGGTCACAGTACAGAGCAGTCACTGACAGGGGAGAGGTCACAGTACAGAGCAGTCACTGAAAGGGGAGATGTCACAGTACAGAGCAGTCACTGACAGGGGAGAGGTCACGGTACAGAGCGGTCACTGACAGGGTAGAGATCACAGTGCAGAGCAGTCACTGACGGGACAGGTCATGGTACAGAGCGGTCACTGACAGGAGAGAGGTCACGGTACAGAGCAGTCACTGACAGGAGAGAGGTCACAGTATAGAGCGGTCACTGAAAGGGGAGAGGTCACAGTACAGAGCAGTCACTAACAGGAGAGAGATCACAGTACAGGGCAGTCACTGAAAGGGGAGAGGTCACGGTACAGAGCAGTCACTGACAGGGGAGAGGTCACAGTACAGAGCAGTCACTAACAGGAGAGAGATCACAGTACAGGGCAGTCACTGAAAGGGGAGAGGTCACGGTACAGAGCAGTCACTAACAGGGGAGAGGTCACAGTACACGGCGGTCACTGATAGGGGAGAGGTCACGGAACAGAGCGTTCACTGACAGGAGAGAGGTCACGGTATAGAGCAGTCACTGACAGGGGAGAGGTCATGGTACAGAGCAGTCACTGACAGGGGAGAGGTCACAATACAGAGCGGTCACTGACAGTGGAGAGGTCACGGTACAGAGCGGTCACTGACAGGGGAGAGGTCACGATACAGAGCAGTCACTGACAGGGGAGAGGTCACGATACAGAGCGGTCACTGACAGGGGAGAGATACAGAGCGGTCACTGACAGGAGAGAGGTCACAGTATAGAGCGGTCACTGACAGGGGAGAGGTCACGGTAGAGAGCAGTCACTAACAGGAGAGAGATCACAGTACAGAGCAGTCACTGACGGGAGAGGTCACAGTACAGAGCAGTCACTAACAGGGGAGAGATCACAGTACAGAGCGGTCACTGAAAGGGGAGAGGTCACGGTACAGAGCGTTCACTGACAGGAGAGAGGTCACGGTACAGAGCTGTCACTGACAGGAGAGAGGTCATGGTATAGAGCGGTCACTGACAGGGGAGAGGTCATGGTACAGAGCAGTCACTGACAGGGGAGAGGTCAAAGTACAGAGCGGTCACTGACAGTGGAGAGGTCACGGTACAGAGCGGTCACTGACAGGGGAGAGGTCACGATACAGAGCAGTCACTGACAGGGGAGAGGTCACGATACAGAGCAGTCACTGACAAGGGAGAGGTCACGGTACAGAGCGGTCACTGACAGGAGAGAGGTCACAGTATAGAGCGGTCACTGACAGGGGAGAGGTCACGGTAGAGAGCAGTCACTGACAGGGGAGAGGTCACGGTACAGAGCAGTCACTGACAGGGGAGAGGTCACAGTACAGAGCAGTCACTAACAGGAGAGAGATCACAGTACAGGGCGGTCACTGACAGGGGAGAGGTCACGGTACAGAGCGGTCACTGACAGGAAAGAGGTCACGGTACAGAGCTGTCACTGACAGGAGAGAGGTCACGGTATAGAGCGGTCACTGACAGGGGAGAGGTCATGGTACAGAGCGGTCACTGAAAGGGGAGAGGTCACGATACAGAGCAGTCACTGACAGGGGAGAGGTCACGGTACAGAGCAGTCACTGACAGGGGAGAGGTCACGGTACAGAGCAGTCACTGACAGGGGAGAGTTCACGATACAGAGCAGTCACTGACAGGGGAGAGGTCACGATACAGAGCAGTCACTGACAGGGGAGAGGTCACGGTACAAAGCACTCACTGACAGGACAGAGGTCACGGTACAGAGCAGTCACTGACAGGGGAGAGGCCACGGTACAGGGAGGTCACTGACAGGGGAGAGGTCACGGTATAGGGCGATCACTAACAGGGGAGAGGTCACGGCACAGAGCAGTCACTGACAGGGGAGAGGTCATGGTACAGAGCAGTCACTGACAGGGGAGAGGTCACGGTACATCGCGATCACTAACAGGGGAGAGGTAACGGTACAGAGCAGTCACTGACAGGGGAGAGGTCACAGTACAGAGCAGTCACTGACAGGGGAGAGGTCACGGTACAGAGCAGTCACTGACAGGAGAGAGGTCACGATACAGAGCAGTCACTGACAGGGAAGAGGTCACGATACAGAGCAGTCACTGACAGGGAAGAGGTCACGGTACAGAGCAGTCACTGACAGGGGAGAGGTCACGGTACAGAGCGGTCACTAACAGGAGAGAGATCACAGTACAGGGCGGTCACTGATAGGGGAGAGGTCACGGTACAGAGCAGTCACTGACAGGGGAGAGGTCACGGTACAGAGCAGTCACTGACAGGGGAGAGTTCACGATACAGAGCAGTCACTGACGGGGAGAGGTCACAGTATAGGGCGATCACTAACAGGGGAGAGGTCACGGCACAGAGCGGTCAGTGACAGGAGAGAGGTCACGGTACAGAGCAGTCACTGACAGGGGAGAGGTCATGGTACAGAGCAGTCACTGACAGTGGAGAGGTCACGGTACAGAGCAGTCACTGACAGGGGAGAGGTCACGGTACAGAGCAGTCACTGACAGGAGAGAGGTCACGGTACAGAGCAGTCACTGACAGTGGAGAAGACACGGTACAGAGCAGTCACTAACAGGGGAGAGGTCACGGTACAGAGCAGTCACTGACAAGGGAGAGGTCACGGTATAGAGCAGTCACTGACAGGGGAGAGGTCACGGTACAGAGCGGTCACTGACAGGAGAGAGGTCACAGTACAGAGCGGTCACTGACAGGAGAAGGTCATGGTAGAGAGCAGTCACTAACAGTAGAGAGGTCACAGTACAGGGCAGTCACTGACAGGGGAGAGGTCACGGTACAGAGCAGTCACTGACAGGGGAGAGGTCACAGTACAGAGCAGTCACTAACAGGAGAGAGGTCACGGTACAGAGCAGTCACTGACAAGGGAGAGGTCACGGTATAGAGCAGTCACTGACAGGGGAGAGGTCACAGTATAGAGCAGTCACTGACAGCGGAGAGGTCACGGTACAGAGCAGTCACTGATGGGGTAGAGGTCACGGTACAGAGCAGTCACTGACAGGAGAGAGGTCACAGTACAGAGCGGTCACTGACAGGGGAGAGGTCATGGTAGAGAGCAGTCACTAACAGGAGAGAGGTCACAGTACAGGGCAGTCACTGACAGGGGAGAGGTCACGGTACAGAGCAGTCACTGACAGGGGAGAGGTCACAGTACAGAGCAGTCACTAACAGGAGAGAGATCACAGTACAGGGCGGTCACTGATAGGGGAGAGGTCATGGTAGAGAGCAGTCACTGACAGGGGAGAGGTCACGGTATAGAGCGGTCACTGACAGGGGAGAGGTCACGGTACAGAGCGGTCACTGACAGTGGAGAGGTCACGGTACAGAGCGGTCACTGACAGGGGAGAGGTCACGGTACAGAGCAGTCACTGACAGGGGAGAGTTCACGATACAGAGCAGTCACTGACGGGGAGAGGTCACGGTATAGGGCGATCACTAACAGGGGAGAGGTCACGGCACAGAGCGGTCAGTGACAGGAGAGAGGTCACGGTACAGAGCGGTCACTGACAGGGGAGAAATCACGGTACAGAGCAGTCACTGACAGAGGAGAGATCACGGTACAGAGCGGTCACTTACAGGAGAGAGGTCACGGTACAGAGCGGTCACTGAGAGGAGAGAGGTCACGGTACAGAACGGTAACTGACAGGGGGAGAGGTCACGGTACAGAGCGGTCACTGACAGAGAAGAGGTCACCGTACAGAGCGGTCACTGACAGGAGAGAGGTCACAGTACAGAGCGGTAACTGACAGGGGGAGAGGTCACGGTACAGAGCGGTAACTGCTAGGGAAGAGGTCACGGTACAGAGCGGCCACTAACAGGGGAGTCGTCACAGTACAGGGCGGTCACTGACAGGAGAGAGGTCACAGTACAGAGCGGTAACTGACAGGGGGAGAGGTCACGGTACAGAGCGGTAACTGATAGGGAAGAGGTCACGGTACAGAGCGGCCACTAACAGGGGAGTCGTCACAGTACAGGGCGGTCACTGACAGGAGAGAGGTCACGGTACAGAGCGGTCACTGACAGGGGAGAGGTCACGGTACAGAGCGGTCACTGACAGGAGAGAGGTCACGGTACAGAGCAGTCACTGACAGTGGAGAGGTCACGGTACAGAGCAGTCACTGACAGTGGAGAGGTCACGGTACAGAGCGGTAACTGATAGGGAAGAGGTCACGGTACAGAGCGGCCACTAACAGGGGAGTCGTCACAGTACAGGGCGGTCACTGACAGGAGAGAGGTCACGGTACATCGCGATCACTGACAGGAGAGAGGACACGGTACAGAGCAGTCACTGAAAAGGGAGAGGTCACGGTATAGAGCAGTCACTGACAGGGGAGAGGTCACGGTACAGAGCGGTCACTGACAGGGGAGAGGTCACAGTGCAGAGCAGTCACTGACGGGACAGGTCACGGTACAGAGCGGTCACTGACAGGAGAGAGGTCACAGTACAGAGCAGTCACTGACAGGGGAGAGGTCACAGTACAGAGCAGTCACTGAAAGGGGAGATGTCACAGTACAGAGCAGTCACTGACAGGGGAGAGGTCACGGTACAGAGCGGTCACTGACAGGGTAGAGATCACAGTGCAGAGCAGTCACTGACGGGACAGGTCATGGTACAGAGCGGTCACTGACAGGAGAGAGGTCACGGTACAGAGCAGTCACTGACAGGAGAGAGGTCACAGTATAGAGCGGTCACTGAAAGGGGAGAGGTCACAGTACAGAGCAGTCACTAACAGGAGAGAGATCACAGTACAGGGCAGTCACTGAAAGGGGAGAGGTCACGGTACAGAGCAGTCACTGACAGGGGAGAGGTCACAGTACAGAGCAGTCACTAACAGGGGAGAGGTCACAGTACACGGCGGTCACTGATAGGGGAGAGGTCACGGAACAGAGCGTTCACTGACAGGAGAGAGGTCACGGTATAGAGCAGTCACTGACAGGGGAGAGGTCATGGTACAGAGCAGTCACTGACAGGGGAGAGGTCACAATACAGAGCGGTCACTGACAGTGGAGAGGTCACGGTACAGAGCGGTCACTGACAGGGGAGAGGTCACGATACAGAGCAGTCACTGACAGGGGAGAGGTCACGATACAGAGCGGTCACTGACAGGGGAGAGATACAGAGCGGTCACTGACAGGAGAGAGGTCACAGTATAGAGCGGTCACTGACAGGGGAGAGGTCACGGTAGAGAGCAGTCACTAACAGGAGAGAGATCACAGTACAGAGCAGTCACTGACGGGAGAGGTCACAGTACAGAGCAGTCACTAACAGGGGAGAGATCACAGTACAGAGCGGTCACTGAAAGGGGAGAGGTCACGGTACAGAGCGTTCACTGACAGGAGAGAGGTCACGGTACAGAGCTGTCACTGACAGGAGAGAGGTCATGGTATAGAGCGGTCACTGACAGGGGAGAGGTCATGGTACAGAGCAGTCACTGACAGGGGAGAGGTCAAAGTACAGAGCGGTCACTGACAGTGGAGAGGTCACGGTACAGAGCGGTCACTGACAGGGGAGAGGTCACGATACAGAGCAGTCACTGACAGGGGAGAGGTCACGATACAGAGCAGTCACTGACAAGGGAGAGGTCACGGTACAGAGCGGTCACTGACAGGAGAGAGGTCACAGTATAGAGCGGTCACTGACAGGGGAGAGGTCACGGTAGAGAGCAGTCACTGACAGGGGAGAGGTCACGGTACAGAGCAGTCACTGACAGGGGAGAGGTCACAGTACAGAGCAGTCACTAACAGGAGAGAGATCACAGTACAGGGCGGTCACTGACAGGGGAGAGGTCACGGTACAGAGCGGTCACTGACAGGAAAGAGGTCACGGTACAGAGCTGTCACTGACAGGAGAGAGGTCACGGTATAGAGCGGTCACTGACAGGGGAGAGGTCATGGTACAGAGCGGTCACTGAAAGGGGAGAGGTCACGATACAGAGCAGTCACTGACAGGGGAGAGGTCACGGTACAGAGCAGTCACTGACAGGGGAGAGGTCACGGTACAGAGCAGTCACTGACAGGGGAGAGTTCACGATACAGAGCAGTCACTGACAGGGGAGAGGTCACGATACAGAGCAGTCACTGACAGGGGAGAGGTCACGGTACAAAGCACTCACTGACAGGACAGAGGTCACGGTACAGAGCAGTCACTGACAGGGGAGAGGCCACGGTACAGGGAGGTCACTGACAGGGGAGAGGTCACGGTATAGGGCGATCACTAACAGGGGAGAGGTCACGGCACAGAGCAGTCACTGACAGGGGAGAGGTCATGGTACAGAGCAGTCACTGACAGGGGAGAGGTCACGGTACATCGCGATCACTAACAGGGGAGAGGTAACGGTACAGAGCAGTCACTGACAGGGGAGAGGTCACAGTACAGAGCAGTCACTGACAGGGGAGAGGTCACGGTACAGAGCAGTCACTGACAGGGAAGAGGTCACGATACAGAGCAGTCACTGACAGGGAAGAGGTCACGGTACAGAGCAGTCACTGACAGGGGAGAGGTCACGGTACAGAGCGGTCACTAACAGGAGAGAGATCACAGTACAGGGCGGTCACTGATAGGGGAGAGGTCACGGTACAGAGCAGTCACTGACAGGGGAGAGGTCACGGTACAGAGCAGTCACTGACAGGGGAGAGTTCACGATACAGAGCAGTCACTGACGGGGAGAGGTCACAGTATAGGGCGATCACTAACAGGGGAGAGGTCACGGCACAGAGCGGTCAGTGACAGGAGAGAGGTCACGGTACAGAGCAGTCACTGACAGGGGAGAGGTCATGGTACAGAGCAGTCACTGACAGTGGAGAGGTCACGGTACAGAGCAGTCACTGACAGGGGAGAGGTCACGGTACAGAGCAGTCACTGACAGGAGAGAGGTCACGGTACAGAGCAGTCACTGACAGTGGAGAAGACACGGTACAGAGCAGTCACTAACAGGGGAGAGGTCACGGTACAGAGCAGTCACTGACAAGGGAGAGGTCACGGTATAGAGCAGTCACTGACAGGGGAGAGGTCACGGTACAGAGCGGTCACTGACAGGAGAGAGGTCACAGTACAGAGCGGTCACTGACAGGAGAAGGTCATGGTAGAGAGCAGTCACTAACAGTAGAGAGGTCACAGTACAGGGCAGTCACTGACAGGGGAGAGGTCACGGTACAGAGCAGTCACTGACAGGGGAGAGGTCACAGTACAGAGCAGTCACTAACAGGAGAGAGGTCACGGTACAGAGCAGTCACTGACAAGGGAGAGGTCACGGTATAGAGCAGTCACTGACAGGGGAGAGGTCACAGTATAGAGCAGTCACTGACAGCGGAGAGGTCACGGTACAGAGCAGTCACTGATGGGGTAGAGGTCACGGTACAGAGCAGTCACTGACAGGAGAGAGGTCACAGTACAGAGCGGTCACTGACAGGGGAGAGGTCATGGTAGAGAGCAGTCACTAACAGGAGAGAGGTCACAGTACAGGGCAGTCACTGACAGGGGAGAGGTCACGGTACAGACCAGTCACTGACAGGGGAGAGGTCACAGTACAGAGCAGTCACTAACAGGAGAGAGATCACAGTACAGGGCGGTCACTGATAGGGGAGAGGTCATGGTAGAGAGCAGTCACTGACAGGGGAGAGGTCACGGTATAGAGCGGTCACTGACAGGGGAGAGGTCACGGTACAGAGCGGTCACTGACAGTGGAGAGGTCACGGTACAGAGCGGTCACTGACAGGGGAGAGGTCACGGTACAGAGCAGTCACTGACAGGGGAGAGTTCACGATACAGAGCAGTCACTGACGGGGAGAGGTCACGGTATAGGGCGATCACTAACAGGGGAGAGGTCACGGCACAGAGCGGTCAGTGACAGGAGAGAGGTCACGGTACAGAGCAGTCACTGACAGGGGAGAGGTCATGGTACAGAGCAGTCACTGACAGTGGAGAGGTCACGGTACAGAGCAGTCACTGACAGGGGAGAGGTCACGGTACAGAGCAGTCACTGACAGGAGAGAGGTCACGGTACAGAGCAGTCACTGACAAGGGACAGGTCACGGTATAGAGCAGTCACTGACAGTGGAGAAGACACGGTACAGAGCAGTCACTAACAGGGGAGAGGTCACGGTACAGAGCAGTCACTGACAAGGGAGAGGTCACGGTATAGAGCAGTCACTGACAGGGGAGAGGTCACAGTATAGAGCAGTCACTGACAGCGGAGAGGTCACGGTACAGAGCAGTCACTGATGGGGTAGAGGTCACAGTACAGAGCGGTCACTGACAGGGGAGAGGTCATGGTAGAGAGCAGTCACTAACAGGAGAGAGGTCACAGTACAGGGCAGTCACTGACAGGAGAGAGGTCACGGTATAGAGCGGTCACTGACAGTGGAGAGGTCACGGTACAGAGCGGTCACTGACAGGGGAGAGGTCACGATACAGAGCAGTCACTGACAGGGGAGAGGTCACGATACAGAGCAGTCACTGACAGGGGAGAGGTCACGGTACAGAGCAGTCACTGACAGGAGAGAGGTCACGGTACAGAGCGGTCACTGACAGGGGAGAGGTCACGGTACAGAGCGGTCACTGACAGGGGAGAGGTCACGATACAGAGCAGTCACTGAAAGGGGAGAGGTCACGGTATAGGGCGATCACTAACAGGGGAGAGGTCACGGTACAGAGCAGTCACTGACAAGGGAGAGGTCACGGTATAGAGCAGTCACTGACAGGGGAGAGGTCACAGTATAGAGCAGTCACTGACAGCGGAGAGGTCACGGTACAGAGCAGTCACTGATGGGGTAGAGGTCACGGTACAGAGCAGTCACTGACAGGAGAGAGGTCACAGTACAGAGCGGTCACTGACAGGGGAGAGGTCATGGTAGAGAGCAGTCACTAACAGGAGAGAGGTCACAGTACAGGGCAGTCACTGACAGGGGAGAGGTCACGGTACAGAGCAGTCACTGACAGGGGAGAGGTCACAGTACAGAGCAGTCACTAACAGGAGAGAGATCACAGTACAGGGCGGTCACTGATAGGGGAGAGGTCACGGTACAGAGTGGTCACTGACAGGAGAGAGGTCATGGTATAGAGCAGTCACTGACAGGGGAGAGGTCACGGTATAGAGCAGTCACTGACAGGGGAGAGGTCACGGTACAGAGAAATAGGAGTGACTGCAGTACATCTAGACTGGACCTGTAGATAGATAGGTTGCAAAGGTAGTAGAAATGGTGGAGAGGCCTCAAGACCTGAATCTGAGCAGCTTTGGGGAAGGAAGGAAATGAGATTTACCTATCAGGACATGATAACGGTCACCTGCCTTACAAGGAAAATCGGTAAATCGAACATGAGATGAAGAAGACACAAGAGAGTCCTCCGGGGCACTAAAGAGAAGCCCTCCTAATATAAGGACAGACTAGATGTACCAGGGGGCTCCTCCTAATATAAGGACAGACTAGATGGACCAGGGGGCTCCTCCTAATATAAGGACAGACTAGATGGACCAGGGGGCTCCTCCTAATATAAGGACAGACTAGATGGACCAGGGGGCTCCTCCTAATATAAGGACAGACTAGATGGACCAGGGGGCTCCTCCTAATATAAGGACAGACTAGATGTACCAGGGGGCTCCTCCTAATATAAGGACAGACTAGATGGACCAGGAGGGCTCCTCCTAATATAAGGACAGACTAGATGTACCAGGGGGCTCCTCCTAATATAAGGACAGACTAGATGGACCAGGAGGGCTCCTCCTAATATAAGGACATAGTAGATGTACCAGGGGGGCTCCTCCTAATATAAGGACATGGTAGATGGACCAGGAGGGCTCCTCCTAATATAAGGACATGGTAGATGTACCAGGGGGCTCCTCCTAATATAAGGACAGACTAGATGGACCAGGGGGCTCCTCCTAATATAAGGACATAGTAGATGTACCAGGGGGGCCCCTCCTAATATAAGGACATGGTAGATGTACCAGGGGGGCCCCTCCTAATATAAGGACATGGTAGATGGACCAGGGGGCTCCTCCTAATATAAGGACATACTAGATGTACCAGGGGGCGCCTCCTAATATAAGGACATGGTAGATGTACCAGGGGGGCCCCTCCTAATATAAGGACATGGTAGATGTACCAGGGGGCTCCTCCTAATATAAGGACAGACTAGATGGACCAGGGGGCTCCTCCTAATATAAGGACATAGTAGATGTACCAGGGGGGCCCCTCCTAATATAAGGACATGGTAGATGGACCAGGAGGGCTCCTCCTAATATAAGGACATACTAGATGTACCAGGGGGCGCCTCCTAATATAAGGACATGGTAGATGGACCAGGAGGGCTCCTCCTAATATAAGGACATGGTAGATGTACCAGGGGGGCCCCTCCTAATATAAGGACAGACTAGATGGACCAGGGGGCTCCTCCTAATATCCTACTAATATTATACATGTCACAGTTTGGATGTTTGTTCCTCAATCACACAGATGAGATTTGGATGAGATTTGCCCCATAGATACTCTGTAACCTGGAGTAACACATCGGCTAGTTTGTATCCTGGTACATGACATGGCTTCACTACTGTTCTGGATTTATGGTCACATACTATATTACATGTCCCATAGATACTCTGTAACCTGGAGTAACACATCGCCTACTTTGTATCCCGGTACATGACATGGCTTCACTACTGTTCTGGATTTATGGTCACATACTATATTACACTGCTCTCGCAGCCGCTTATCTCAGGTCCCAGATCTGTTATCTCTCTATGTAACACTCAGCTAACCCTCAGTCCATTGTGTACAAGCATCTGCATATTATCTGATCTGCTCCAGGCAGTGCTGACACACTGGAGGGGAAAACACCTTTACTCCACATTGGCAGTTTTCTGATATTAAACATGGCGAGAAAAAGAAAATCTAATTTGTCACAAACAATGAGAGCTATGAAGGAGCTAGAAGTCACAGAGTTCTCCTCAAGTGGAGCTGACAGGGATCATCAACGCCAACAACACGTTCATTATATGGCGTCCCAGAGAGCTGCTGAGATGCCGGAACAATCACAGGCACGGTGCGAGGAACAAGTTCAGCAGCAGAACAGCTTGAGAGCTGCTGAAACGCCAGAGCAGGCAAACCATCGCCGGCAGCAATTTGCTAAATATAGGCGAATCATCGACACCGACAACACACAGACGAGGTCATGGGCAGAGGCTAGTAAGATGATACTAGACATACTAGGGGGGCTCCTCCTTATATAAGAATTTCCTTCCTCTGGATCAACATAATGGGATTATAGGATGGACTATATCACCTATGTATTAGGTAATGGGTGTGTCTACTGCATGTTATAGGATTGTGTCTAAGAACGGTCTGGGCTGGTGTGTAGGTGGTTTCCCCCTACGCCCAACAGCAGCACAACTGGGGTATTCCTGCCCCTATGAGCTGTTAGGACAGGTGGAATTTTTAATTACCTAACAGCTTTGACCCCTATAAGAGGCCGGAAGACATGCTCCTCCCTTGTGTTTTTTTCTGTCCTGTGGGACAGGACAGGTGGTCATGGGGGGAAGCAGGTGTTCTGACCTCCTATAGGGGTCCACTGCTCTCCCCCACCGGTACCTGACAGCAGATGATCTTTTTTCTGGACATCCTCTTTTTTCAGCAGAGGTCCCCTTCTCCCGGCGGGGACCCTGCCGCCTCGTGCACGCTCCTGTCCGGCTGGCGCGCCGGGTCGGGGCTTTCCCCTAGGAACGCTAGACCTAGGAACCTTTTTCAGGTCCCTCCGGTCCGCCGTCTAATAGGGTCCGCCACACATGCGCAGTGCGCGGGTCTCGCGGCGGACGGGAAGAGAACAACCCCTAGACACGAGCATTGCACGGTAGTTCGGGAGGGGGGTCCCCCGGTCCTTGGGACCATACCTGGGTCAGATCCCCCTCCCCCTGTCTTCTCCCCTCCCCTTTTTTTCATGAGATTCTGGTTCCGTTGTAGCCCCTACCCCTTGGGCGGGGCTCCGGGCAAAACCCCGCCCCCTGGCCTATTTAAGTCCCCTTAGAGCTTCAGTTAGTGCTTGTCGCTCCGGTTGCAAGCACATCAGTTGGTGAAGCTCCCTGGTCAATTTCTGTGCTGGAGAACTGTCTTCATTGACTAAGGTTTGGTGGACATGGCCGGGGGGGGGAGGGAGGTTGGAGAGTTGCATCTCTGAGTGCAGTAAGTAGTTAGTGTATCCTTTTTCTTCCTCCTCAGAATGTCTTCTTCTTCCTCCACTGTTCCGCCTAGAAGGAAGGCTACTTCCAAAAGGAAGCATCTGGCGTGCGCTTCGTGTAGAGTGCCGCTGCCTGATGACTCCCAATATCGCTTCTGTCAGGGGTGCAGGGCTCCCTCTGTTGAAACAACTCCCATGCGAGAGATGGTGTCCTGGGTGAAGGGGTACGTCCAGGACTCCATGAAAAGAATGGAAGCCGTCTCCCTGGCCAAGAGGCCACGGCTGGATTGCGAATTGTCCCTGCCGCCTCTGGAAAAGCTGCGCCTCAGGGATGTGGAGTCGTCTTCTAGTACGGAGGAGGAGAAGGAGATTTTTCCCCTGGACAAAATGTCCAGAGTATTCAAGACCCTAAGAATCAGAGACCGGGAAGGCGGGGAAGGCTCTAGCCGTAGGTCTCGTACCTTCAGGCCCTCTTCGGAGATGCTCCGCCTGATGGAGGGCAAATGGAGGCACCCGGAGAGATCCTTTGCGCCATCCACACGCTTCAAGGCACTTTTTCCCGTCTCTGAGAGTCAACTAAAGGCGTGGGATCCCCCGCCAAAGGTGGACGTCGCCGTGGCCAAGTTATCAAGGCGCTCCATCCTTCCATCAGAGGACGGCTCGGGCCTCAGGGACCCCATGGATCGCCGAGTCGAAGGATCTTTGAGGCGTGTATATTCGTCCGCCTCTGCCCAGGCCTCTTTGGGCATGGTCGCGAATGAGGTAGCAACTGGCTTACGCGCAGAACTGTCATCCCTGGCCAAGGACATCGATTCCGGCGTGGATCGTGATGATCTCCTCGCGGCAGTGTCCGACATCATGCTGTTGGTGGATCACCTGACAGAAGCTACCCATTTTCAGACCCGTCTGGCGGCTAGATCCATGGCACTGGCTACTGTGGCTCGCCGACCCTTATGGCTGAAGCCCTGGAAGGCTGACCTTACTTCCAAAAATAGCCTCTGTGGTCTCCCCTTTGAGCCCGGACGGCTGTTCGGAAGGGAGCTCGACCACATCATGGAAGGCTGAGCCGACTCTAAGAGCAAGAACCTGCCACAGCCCCTTGAAGGTTGGAGTACCTCCTTTCGAGGAAGAGGCACTCGAAGAGGCACCAGAGGCCAGCGGCGATCCGGGAAAGGAAGAGGTCGGGGCTCATCTCGTGGCCGTAAGAATGCCCCTTTCTAATTCCCTCTCAGTACACCCCCCCCTTCCTACTCCCCCCCCCTTCCCTGGGGTGGGCGGTCGTCTTTCCCACTATGTGGAGGCCTGGTGGCAGAATATTCGGGACCCCTGGGTCATCCAGATGATCCAGGAAGGTTATAAAATTAATTTTGTTTCCCAGCCGCCAGAGATGGTAAGAACCCGCCCTCTTCAGGGCCCCAAACAACTTCATCTGGAGAGATTGATTCAGGAGTACGTGGACAAGGCCGCGCTAGAGATGGTTCCTCGCGCAGAACAAGGCACAGGCGTCTACTCTCCAGTCTTCTTGGTCCCCAAGCCATCAGGCGAGTGGCGTATGATCATCGATCTCAGGTATTTGAATCACTTCATCCGCAGGCTGCGGTTTCGCATGGAAACCATAAGGTCAGTACTACCTTTCATGCACCCTGGAGATCACTTCGTCACTCTGGACCTGAAGGACGCCTACCTCCACGTACCCATCTTTCTGGCACACCGAAAGTTCCTAAGGATTGCCGTAGACATACAGGGGAAAGAGGCGCACTTCCAGTTCGCAGCCCTCCCGTTCGGCATATCCTCCGCCCCCCACACCTTCACAAAGGTCATAGCTCCGGTCGCTGCCGCCCTGCGCCTTCAAGGCATATTCATAGTTCCGTACCTGGACGACTGGCTTCTGAAGGCTCATTCAAAGGAGGTTCTTACCACGCAGGTGCAGACCGTCGTAGCTCTACTAGACAAGCTGGGGTGGCTGGTAAACTGGCAGAAGTCAGTGATGGTGCCATCAACACGAGTTCAGTTCCTGGGACTTATTCTAGACTCTCTCAACATGACGGTCTCTCTACCCTCTCCTCGCAAAAGGAAAATTGCTCGGGCGGCACATCATTTGTCTTCCACACGGAAGGTCACCATCAGGACGGCGATGAAGGTCCTCGGATTGATGTCCGCTGCCCTAGATGCAGTTCCTTGGGCCCTATGGCATATGCGCCCTCTACAGAACGAGATCTTGAGAGTCTGGAATCACAGTCCTTCAGGTTTACAGAAGCCAATCCAGTTAACCATCAGCACCCGGCAAACCTTGCCCTGGTGGACCCATCTGCGAGATGGGAAGTCCTCGGTCCAGCCCGCCTGGACCCTGTTGACTACAGATGCCTCCCTCACAGGCTGGGGAGCTCATCTGGGGGAGACCCCGGTTCAAGGTACATGGAATCAGCGGGAGAGGACGCACTCATCCAACTGGCGCGAGCTTACCGCAGTTCATCGAGCCCTTCTGTCATTTGCACCACTTCTACGAGGGAAAGCGGTCAAAGTAAGATCAGACAATCTGACGACAGTCCATTATATCAACAAGCAGGGAGGAACCAGGTCCCCCTCGCTCATGCAAGTCACCAACCTGAGCTTCTCCTGGGCAGAACGAAACCTCTCCCAGCTGGCCGCGGTACATATCCAGGGCCGCCTGAACATCCTAGCGGACCAACTCAGCAGAGGCCGGCCGACCGCAGGCGAATGGTCCCTGAACCAGGACATCTTCCACTACCTGACCAGGAGGTGGGGTCTCCCTGAGGTGGATCTGATGGCCACCCAACACAATGCCAAAGTAGAAAGGTTTTGCTCCCTGTACCGGGAAGACAACCCTTTGGCTGTGGATGCCCTGTCAATACCATGGAGGTTCGAACTGGCATACGTGTTCCCTCCCATCCCAATGATACCGAAGGTATTGGCGAAACTCAGGCAGGACCAGACTTCGGCAATAGTGATCATGCAGTTCTGGCCAAAAAAGGGCATGGTTCACCGACCTTATCCTTATGAGTCGGGGGAACTACTGGAGGCTTCCACCAGTCAGGAACCTGGTGTCACTGAACAGTCGGCCGTGCCTGGGCCTAGACAATTTCAACCTCACTGCCTGGAGGCTAACCGCGCCATACGCGCAGACAGAGGATTGTCCCAGGGAGTGCTAAGTACCTTAGCCCATTCAAGAGCAGAGGCAACCAATCAGAGCTACCAAAGGATCGCCCGGATATTCCGAGATTGGTGTACAGGCAGCCACCGCGATCCAGACAGAGATGCAGTCCTAGAGTTCTTACAGAACGGCTTGGAGAGAGGACTAGCACCTGCCACCCTCAAGGTTCAAGTGTCAGTTCTATCTGCTCTCCTGGAGACACGGTTATCACAAGATCCTCTTGTCAAACAGTTCCTTAGGGGGGCTGCCAGGCTCCGCCCCCAGGTACAGCCCCCTGTCCCCAGGTGGGACCTGGCCGCGGTTCTACAAGGGCTATGTGCGCCCCCCTTCGAACCCTTATCTGAAGTGGACTGGAAGTACCTGTCATTTAAAGTGACCTTTCTGTTGGCAATAACCTCCGCCAAGAGGGTTGGCGAATTGCAGGCTCTAGCAGCCTCCCAACCTTTCATAACTTTCTTTCCTGACAGAGTACAGCTAAGGTTCGTCCCAGGATTCTTGCCGAAGGTACCCACACTTCAGAACACCAATCAAGTGATCACCCTACCGGGTTTCTTTCCCTCCCCTGCAACTGAGCAAGAGGAGAAGCTACACACACTGGATCTGGTAAGAGCACTACGTATCTACCTGGATCGTACAGCACCGTTCCGAAGATCAGAGAATCTTCTGGTTAATGTGTTTGGCCACAATAGAGGCGCTAAAGCATCAAAGGTAACCCTGTCTAGATGGATCAGAGAAGCCATTAGCTGTTCCCTACGGGCTCAGAATCTTCCTGTTCCACATTTCCTACGAGCCCATGCCACCCGAGCAGTGGCGACATCATGGGCAGAGACACGGTTCCTCTCTCTGGACCAGATATGTGCTGCAGCCTCTTGGAGCTCACAGCTGACTTTTGCCAAACACTACAGATTGGACTGGCGTACGGCCGATGCTACAGCATTTGGGCACTCCGTCTTGGCATCAGCCTGCCAGGAGGTCCCGCCCTAGGGGAGATAATACTTGCTAAATCCCCAGTTGTGCTGCTGTTGGGCGTAGGGGGAAAGAAAGATTATGAATGATAATCTGTTTTCCCTTAGCCCAAACAGCAGCACAAGGCTCCCTCCCTAAGAGGTGCTATTGTACAGATTTTGTGTATGTGTGTGTAGCTCTTGGCATAGATTGCTCTGTATATCATACTTGTTACTAACACAAGGGAGGAGCAGGTCTTCCGGCCTCTTATAGAGGTCAAAAGCTGTTAGGTAATTAAAAATTCCACCTGTCCTAACAGCTCATAGGGGCAGGAATACCCCAGTTGTGCTGCTGTTTGGGCTAAGGGAAAACAGATTATCATTCATAATCTTTCTTTCTATCACGTGATCGGGGGGGGGGGGGGGGGGTGCATGTTTAATGGGTCATGGGCTTGAGATTATTCCACACAATGGCACATCATTTCAAGTTAAATGCTAATTCATTGAGTTGATGTGCGGCCCGGGGTCTGGTCGGGGGTGATGTGCGGCCCGGGGTCTGGTCGGGGGTGATGTGCGGCCCGGGGTCTGGTCTGGGATAATGTGCGTCCTGGACTCTGGTCGGGGGTGATGTGCGTCCTGGACTCTGGTCGGGGGTGATGTGCAGCCCGTGGTCTGGTCTGATGTGCGTCCTGGACTCTGGTTGGGGGTGATGTGCGGCCCGGACTCTGGTCGGGGGTGATGTGCGGCCCGAGCTATGGTCTGGGGTGATGTGCGGCCCGGGATCTGGTGTGGGGCGATGTGCATCCCGGACTCTGGTGTGGGGCGATGTGCATCCCGGACTCTGGTCTGGGGTGATGTGCAGCCTGGGCTCTGGTCGGGGGTGATGAGCATCCCAGGTTCTGGGCGGAGGTGATGTGCAGCTCAGGCTCTGGTCGGAGGTTATGGGCGGCCTGAGCTCTGGTCGGGGGGTGATGTGCATCCCTGGCTCTGATCGCGGGTTGTGTCCCGGGCTCTTATTGGGGGTGATGTGCGTCCCAGGGCTCTGGGCGGGGGTCATGTGCGGCTCAGGCTCTGGTCAGGGGTGATGTACGGCCCGGGCTCTGGTTGGGGGGTGATGTGCGGCCCAGGCTCTGGTCGGGGGGGGTTTGGCTGTGCAGCCTGGGCTCTGGTCGGGGGGGATGTGCGACCCGGGTCCTGGGTGGTGATGATGTGTGGCTCAGACTCTGGTCGGGGGTGATGTGCGTCCCGGACTCTGGTCGGGGGTGATGTGCGGCCCGGACTCTGGTCGGGGGTGATGTGCGTCCTGGACTCTGGTCGGGGGTGATGTGCGTCCTGGATTCTGGTCGGGGGTGATGTGCGTCCCGGGGTCTGGTCTGGGGTGATGTGCGTCCTGGACTCTGGTCAGGGGTGATGTGCGTCCTGGATTCTGGTCGGGGGTGATGTGCATCCCGGGGTCTGGTCGGGGGTGATGTGCATCCCGGGGTCTGGTCGGGGGTGATGTGCGTCCCGGACTCTGGTCGGGGGTGATGTGCGGCCCGGGGTCTGGGCGGAGGTGATGTGCGGCCTGAGCTCTGGTCGGGGGGTGATGTGATGTGCATCCCTGGCTCTGGTCGGGGGTGATGTGTCCCAGGCTCTTGTTGGGGGTGATGTGCGGCCCGGGGTCTGGGCAGAGGTGATGTGTGGCTCAGACTTTGGTCGGGGGTGTTGTGCGGCCTGGGCTCTGGTCGGGGGGTGATGTGCGGCCCAGGCTCTGGTTGGTGGTAATGTGTGTCCCTGGCTCTGGGTGGGGGTGCACACACCATTCTCTTGTTTGTGTGGTACAGAATCGGGTGTTGTGTTAGGCCTCCGCCGCCCGTTTCCTGGAATAACTCTGCATTGTGTGGAGGGTTTAGAGCAGCAGAGACCGTGACCTCCACCGCTGCCGCAGGTGTCTTCTCCACCCAGGACAGAAGGGAGCAGCGCCCAGCTGGAGGAGGTGACCCGGGACGGCTGTTATTCCTGGGCCCCGCTATTCAGCTTTGTAAAAACATTTCATGTCTAGTCACCTCCATTACCCAGAAGGCCCAGCGGGGAGTGAGATACTCTGCAGCAGGTCAGGGAGAAGCGATGCTCTGCAGGCACGAACGAATTTCGGGAGGGAGAGATGATTAATGTGATCAGAATCATCCAAGTCCTGCAGTGACCCAGGGAGAGTCCAAGAAAACCCCCATCCCCCTATAATATCATGTTAGAGGGGGTACAAACTTCTACAACAACCCCTGCACTGACACTGATAAGTTGGTGGTGGGTGGTCTATGTTGTATGAAGGTGGAGGTATGACAGAGATATGATGGCGGTGGGCAGTCTATGTTGTATGAAGGTGGAGGTATGACAGTGATACGATGGTGGTGGGCGGTCTATATTGTATGAAGGTGGAGGTATGACAGTGATACGAGGGTGGTGGGCGGTCTATATTGTATGAAGGTGGAGGTATGACAGTGATACGAGGGCGGTGGGCAGTCTATATTGTATGAAGGTGGAGGTATGACAGTGATACGAGGGTGGTGGGCGGTCTATATTGTATGAAGGTGGAGGTATGACAGTGATACGAGGGTGGTGGGCGGTCTATGATGTATGAAGGTGGAGGTATGACAGTGATACGATAGCGGTGGGCGGTCTATGTTGTATGAAGGTGGAGGTATGACAGTGATTCGATAGCGGTGGGCGGTCTATGATGTATGAAGGTGGAGGTATGACAGTGATACGATAGCGGTGGGCGGTCTATGTTGTATGAAGGTGGAGGTATGACAGTGATACGATAGCGGTGGGCGGTCTATGATGTATGAAGGTGGAGGTATGACAGTGATTCGATAGCGGTGGGTGGTCTATGATGTATGAAGGTGGAGGTATGACAGTGATACGAGGGTGGTGGGCGGTCTATGTTGTATGAAGGTGGAGGTATGACAGTGATACGAGGGTGGTGGGCGGTCTATGTTGTATGAAGGTGGAGGTATGACAGTGATACGAGGGTGGTGGGCGGTCTATGTTGTATGAAGGTGGAGGTATGACAGTGATACGATGGCGGTGGGCGGTCTATGATGTATGAAGGTGGAGGTATGACAGTGATACGATGGCGGTGGGCGGTCTATGTTGTATGAAGGTGGAGGTATGACAGTGATACGATGGCGGTGGGCGGTCTATGTTGTATGAAGGTGGAGGTATGACAGTGATACGATGGCGGTGGGCGGTCTATGATGTATGAAGGTGGAGGTATGACAGTGATACGATGGCGGTGGGCGGTCTATGTTGTATGAAGGTGGAGGTATGACAGTGATACGATGGCGGTGGGCGGTCTATGATGTATGAAGGTGGAGGTATGACAGTGATACGATGGCGGTGGGCGGTCTATGTTGTATGAAGGTGGAGGTATGACAGTGATACGATGGCGGTGGTCTATGATGTATGAAGGTGGAGGTATGACAGTGATATGATGGCGGTGGGCGGTCTATGTTGTATGAAGGTGGAGGTATGACAGTGATACGATAGCGGTGGGTGGTCTATGATGTATGAAGGTGGAGGTATGACAGTGATACGATAGCGGTGGGTGGTCTATGTTGTATGAAGGTGGAGGTATGACAGTGATACGATGGTGGTGGGCGGTCTATGTTGTATGAAGGTGGAGGTATGACAGTGATACGATAGCGGTGGGTGGTCTATGTTGTATGATGGTGGAGGTATGACAGTGATATGATGGCGGTGGGCGGTCTATGTTGTATGAAGGTGGAGGTATGACAGTGATACGAGGGTGGTGGGCAGTCTATGATGTATGATGGTGGAGGTATGACAGTGATATGATGGCGGTGGGCGGTCTATGTTGTATGAAGGTGCAGGTATGACAGTGATACGAGGGTGGTGGGTGGTCTATGATGTATGAAGGTGGAGGTATGACAGTGATACGAGGGTGGTGGGCGGTCTATGTTGTATGAAGGTGGAGGTATAACAGTGATACGATGGTGGTGGGCAGTCTATGATGTAAGATGGTGGAGGTATGACAGTGATATGATGGCGGTGGGCGGTCTATGTTGTATGAAGGTGCAGGTATGACAGTGATACGAGGGTGGTGGGTGGTCTATGATGTATGAAGGTGGAGGTATGACAGTGATACGAGGGTGGTGGGCGGTCTATGTTGTATGAAGGTGGAGGTATAACAGTGATACGATGGTGGTGGGCAGTCTATGATGTATGATGGTGGAGGTATAACAGTGATACGATGGTGGTGGGCGGTCTATGATGTATGATGGTGGAGGTATGACAGTGATATGATGGCGGTGGGCGGTCTATGTTGTATGAAGGTGGAGGTATAACAGTGATACGATGGTGGTGGGCAGTCTATGATGTATGATGGTGGAGGTATGACAGTGATATGATGGCGGTGGGCGGTCTATGTTGTATGAAGGTGGAGGTATGACAGTGATACGAGGGTGGTGGGCAGTCTATGATGTATGATGGTGGAGGTATGACAGTGATACGATGGTGGGAGAGCTGTAGATCTATGAGCAGTGTCACCTCCTGGTGGCGATGAGAGTGTGAGTGCAGAGATTTTTGTACACATGAATAACACATCACAACATCCGGAACATCCTATAAAAGGTTTATGAAGGATTTTTGCTGCTGTTTACGGATCTGAGTCACGGCTGTGACGGGAGTTTACTACACGTGATGTGTGACCTGAGTGATGTCACAGGCTGGAAGTTCTAAAAGTCCAGATCTTATATGAAAGGGAGATGTGACCATCGAGGGGGTGTTCCAGGTTATGTCCAGATTCTCTGCACCCTCATCGATCAGCGGGGTCCATACACCAGAGCATGCCACAGCCTCTAAGCACAGCTGATTGGTGGGGGCACCGAGGATCCGGCTCCCACCAATCTGATATTAATATCCCTTGAAGAAAATTTACTGTGACTTAGAATTCTCATGTTTTTATCCTCCGCTCACAGCTAAAGCAGCTTTCAAAATTATGTTTGTTTTCCTTGGGAAACAGGCAGTGGATAATGTCCTCACCATTGTCAGTCACGAGAGTCGTCTGTGTCCAAACACTCTGAGGTAAATCTGCCATGATCTAATACGTCCCTCACCTCTACAGGTGTGTAGGCCACTCACTGCCATCATCATTTACTGAACCGACTTGATCCCTTTGTACTCTCTAGACCCCACTTGTGGGTCTCTCTTGTGAACCTGATCCTTTTGTACTCTCTAGACCCCACTTGTGAGTCTCCCTCGTGAACCTAATCCTTTTGTACTCTCTAGACCCCACTTGTGAGTCTCCCTCATGAACCTGATCCCTTTGTGCACTCTAGACCCCACTTGTGAGTCTCCCTCGTAAAACTGATCCCTTTGTGCACTCTAGACCACACTTGTGAGTCTCCCTCGTGAACCTGATACCTTTGTATACTCTAGACCCCACTTGTGAGTCTCCCTCTTGAAGTCGATCCTGGTGTACTCTCTAGCCCCCACTTGTGAGTCTCCCTCTTGAAGTCGATCCCGGTGTGCACTCTAGCCCCCACTTGTGAGTCTCCCTCTTGAACCCGATCCCTTTGTACTCTCTAGCCCCCACTTGAGTCTCCCTCGTGAACCTGATCCCTTTAAACATTCTAGACCCCATGTGTGAGTCTTCCTCTTGAACCCAATCCCTTTGTACTCTCTAGACCCCACTTGTGAGTCTCCCTCTTGAAGTCGATCCCGGTGTGCACTCTAGCCCCCACTTGTGAGTCTCCCTCTTGAACCCGATCCCTTTGTACTCTCTAGCCCCCACTTGTGAGTATCCCTCATAAACCTGATCCCTTTGTACTCTCTAGCCCCCACTTGTGAGTCTCCCTCGTGAACCCGATCCCTTTGTACTCTCTAGCCCCCACTTGTGAGTCTCCCTCGTGAACCCGATCCCTTTGTACACTCTAGACCCCACTTGTGAGTCTCCCTCGTGAACCCGATCCCTTTGTACACTCTAGACCCCACTTGTGAGTCTCCCTCGTGAACCTAATCCTTTTGTACTCTCTAGACCCCACTTGTGAGTCTCCCTCATGAACCTGATCCCTTTGTGCACTCTAGACCCCACTTGTGAGTCTCCCTCGTAAAACTGATCCCTTTGTGCACTCTAGACCCCACTTGTGAGTCTTCCTCTTGAACCCAATCCCTTTGTACTCTCTAGACCCCACTTGTGAGTCTCCCTCTTGAAGTCGATCCCGGTGTGCACTCTAGCCCCCACTTGTGAGTCTCCCTCTTGAACCCGATCCCTTTGTACTCTCTAGACCCCACTTGTGAGTCTCCCTTGTGAACCTGATCCTTTTGTACACTCTAGACCCCACTTGTGAGTATCCCTCATAAACCTGATCCCTTTGTACTCTCTAGCCCCCACTTGTGAGTCTCCCTCGTGAACCCGATCCCTTTGTACACTCTAGACCCCACTTGTGAGTCTCCCTCGTGAACCCGATCCCTTTGTACACTCTAGACCCCACTTGTGAGTCTCCCTCGTGAACCCGATCCCTTTGTACACTCTAGACCCCACTTGTGAGTCTCCCTCGTGAACCCGATCCCTTTGTACACTCTAGACCCCACTTGTGAGTCTCCCTCGTGAACCCGATCCCTTTGTACACTCTAGTCCCCACTTGTGAGTCTCCCTCGTGAACCCGATCCCTTTGTACACTCTAGACCCCACTTGTGAGTCTCCCTCGTGAACCCGATCCCTTTGTACACTCTAGCCCCCACTTGTGAGTCTCTCTTGTGCACCTGATCCCTTTGTACTCTCTAGACCCCACTTGTGAGTCTCTCTTGTGCACCTGATCCCTTTGTACTCTCTAGCTCCCACTTGTGAGTATCCCTCATGAACTTGATCCCTTTGTACTCTCTAGCCCCCACTTGTGAGTCTCCCTCGTGAACCCGATCCCTTTGTACACTCTAGACCCCACTTGTGAGTCTCCCTCGTGAACCCGATCCCTTTGTACACTCTAGACCCCACTTGTGAGTCTCCCTCGTGAACCTAATCCTTTTGTACTCTCTAGACCCCACTTGTGAGTCTCCCTCATGAACCTGATCCCTTTGTGCACTCTAGACCCCACTTGTGAGTCTCCCTCGTAAAACTGATCCCTTTGTGCACTCTAGACCCCACTTGTGAGTCTTCCTCTTGAACCCAATCCCTTTGTACTCTCTAGACCCCACTTGTGAGTCTCCCTCTTGAAGTCGATCCCGGTGTGCACTCTAGCCCCCACTTGTGAGTCTCCCTCTTGAACCCGATCCCTTTGTACTCTCTAGACCCCACTTGTGAGTCTCCCTTGTGAACCTGATCCTTTTGTACACTCTAGACCCCACTTGTGAGTATCCCTCATAAACCTGATCCCTTTGTACTCTCTAGCCCCCACTTGTGAGTCTCCCTCGTGAACCCGATCCCTTTGTACACTCTAGACCCCACTTGTGAGTCTCCCTCGTGAACCCGATCCCTTTGTACACTCTAGACCCCACTTGTGAGTCTCCCTCGTGAACCCGATCCCTTTGTACACTCTAGACCCCACTTGTGAGTCTCCCTCGTGAACCCGATCCCTTTGTACACTCTAGACCCCACTTGTGAGTCTCCCTCGTGAACCCGATCCCTTTGTACACTCTAGTCCCCACTTGTGAGTCTCCCTCGTGAACCCGATCCCTTTGTACACTCTAGACCCCACTTGTGAGTCTCCCTCGTGAACCCGATCCCTTTGTACACTCTAGCCCCCACTTGTGAGTCTCTCTTGTGCACCTGATCCCTTTGTACTCTCTAGACCCCACTTGTGAGTCTCTCTTGTGCACCTGATCCCTTTGTACTCTCTAGCTCCCACTTGTGAGTATCCCTCATGAACTTGATCCCTTTGTACTCTCTAGCCCCCACTTGTGAGTCTCCCTTGTGAACCTGATCCCTTTGTGCACTCTAGCCCCCACTTGTGAGTTTCCCTTGTGAACCTGATCCCTTTGTGCACTCTAACCCCCCACTTCTGAGTGTCCCTCGTGAACCTCTAGTCTTCCTACATCTTAGAACATGCTTATACGTCTCCTTCGTGGAGCCCTCCTTATCTTCACCCTCATCACCAGTCTGCTCCCTGCAATCTTGCTCAGTTTCTTATAAGGGTATATTCACACACAGCATATGTTGATGCGTTGTCACACTCCTGCAGAGCTCCATTGATACATTTACACTAATAACCCAATAATATTGAAGGAAAATGCTTTCAATCACATTCATTTCTACACCAAATCTGCCGCGTGTGAATACGACCTTACCACCTGTAACCTCGCTCTAGAAGTCTCAGGTGCCTGCAGATATTGGCTTTAACCTTCCCTCTTACAGCCTTGTAAGAAATCTGGAACCTGTGACAACGATGGACTTCAAAATGGAACTCAAGTCAGAAGAAATTCCCAACCCCCCACCGATGACCAACACCTTGATATAAAGCTAAGTAACGCTCCATACAGTCATAAGAAGTCAATCCAGGAGACGTCTCCTAACATCTGAATCATCTCCTCCTCCATCTACGTGTGTAACTGACCATGGAGACTACTCACCTCACAGCGCTGGGGTCACGGAGCTCAAAACTGAGTGACTTTGGCAGAGTCTCCTTAGTGATACAGTCATAGAAAGAAGCAACGCTCTCATGGAGTCTCTGTCGTCTCACAGGTAAGATCTGTAGTCCATGGGCTCCAGTAAGACCAGAACTATAAAATACCCCCTTACAGACGAAGGCAGGACAGCTCTCCAGATGTATGACGAGATCTTGTCTAGCCAGGTCTGTCCATCATCCCATAGACTGTCTCTCTCTCATGGAGCCAGATCATGCGTCTTCACTCCATGTCTCTCCGAGACTTGACCTTGTAGGATGGTGGTGGCAGCAATGTCTATATGACTAAACACTTCTACACTACGCGACGTTTCCCTCTCCGGCTGTCTCTTCTGCTTTGAAAATCTCTATGGAAAGGGGGCAAGAATGTCTCTATATAAGAGAGTGTCTGCCTACTTGCTTCTGGACTTTGTCTTCTCAGGATCTAGTACAGCTGAAGGATGGAGTCTGCATCTCCAGAACCTGAAGTCAAGACGTACCGAGCCCTGGGCAGAGTCAAGGTCTGGTAAATCTTAGGATGAAATGTGTCTTCTTTGGGCAGAGTGTCTCTCTTGTAGGTCCTCTATAAGATGGTGAGTCTCCTCAAGATGGAGCATCTCTCTTGTAAGTCCTCTATAGCGTGAGGTACGTCTCTGGTTGTCAGTCTCTACAGGATGGAGCACGTCTGGCAGGCTCTCTCTTTTGGATGGAGGAACGTCTGGCAGCCTGTCTCTGTAGAATGAGGACTGTCAGGGATTGTTGCAGAGTTGGTTGGACCGGTTGTAGTAGTGGGTGGAGCTCTAAGACCTAATAATCTATATTTATATACAGCTTGTTCTTCCGGTCACACAGTAGGCTCCGCCCTCTTAACAGTCTCTCATACAGCCTGATATATACATCTGTGGGCGTCTCTCTTATTAACACTAATTATCCCTATTTAGGACGAGTTATACAAGTATTACCAAACTATAAACCTCATCTATTCAAACAAGTAGGTCTCGCTGTCATAGCCTGTCTCTTCTCTATAACTGTCATCTCTAGATGTCTCTGGCTGTCTGATCTGTACCAATAAAACAATGGATGCAAGAAGCTCTATGCAGCAGAAGCAGCAACAGGAGAAGGACAAGGAAAAACTGCAGCAACAGGAGGAGGAGGAGGACCAGCAGCAACAGGAGGAGGAGGACCAGGAGGAACAGCAGCAACAGGAGGAGGAGGACCAGGAGGAACAGCAGCAACAGGAGGAGGAGGACCAGGAGGAACAGCAGCAACAGGAGGAGGAGGACCAGGAGGAACAGCAGCAACAGGAGGAGGAGGACCAGGAGGAACAGCAGCAACAGGAGGAGGAGGAGGACCAGCAGCAACAGGAGGAAGACCAGCATGAACAGGAGGAGGAGGACCAGGAAAAACAGCAGTAACAGGAGGAGGAACAGGAGAAACAGCAGCAAGAGGAGGACCAGGAGGAACAGCAGCAAGAGGAGGAGGAGGAGGACCAGGAGGAACAGCAGCAACAGGAGGAAGATCAGCATGAACAGGAGGAGGAGGACCAGGAAGAACAGCAGTAACAGGAGGAGGACCAGGAGGAACAGCAGCAAGAGGAGGACCAGGAGGAACAGCAGCAAGAGGAGGACCAGGAGGAACAGCAGCAAGAGCAGGAGGAGGAGGACCAGCAGCAACAGGAGGAGGACAAGGAAAAACAGCAGCAACAGGAGGAGGAGAACCAGGAGGAACAGCAGCAAAAGGAGGAAGATCAGCATGAACAGGAGGAGGAGGACCAAAAAGAACAGCAGTAACAGGAGGAGGACCAGGAGGAACAGCAGCAAGAGAAGGACCAGGAGGAACAGCAACATCAGGAGGAGGAGGAGGACCAGCAGCAACAGGAGGAGGACAAGGAAAAACAGCAGCAACAGGAGGAGGAGAACCAGGAGGAACAGCAGCAAGAGGACCAGCAGCAACAGGAGGAAGACCAGCATCAACAGGAGGAGGAGGAGGACCAGGAGATACAGCAACATCAGGAGGAGGAGGACCAGGTGTAACAGCACCAACAGGAGGAAGAGGACCAGGAGGAACAGCAGCAACAGGAAGAGGAGGATCAGGAGGAACAGCAGCAACAGGAGGAGGAGGAAGACCAGCAGCAACAGGAGGAGGACAAGGAAAAACAGCAGCAACAGTAGGAGGAGAACCAGGAGGAACAGCAGCAAGAGAAGGACCAGGAGGAACAGCAGCAACAGGAGGAAGACCAGCATCAACAGGAGGAGGAGAACCAGGAGGAACAGCAGCAACAGGAGGAGGAGGACTAGCAGCAACAGGAGGAAGACCAGCATCAACAGGAGGAGGAGAACCAGGAGAACCAGCAGCAACAGGAGGAGGAGAACCAGGAGGAACAGCAGCAACAGAAGGAGCAGGACCAGGAGAAACAGGAGGAGGAAGGCCAGGATGAAAAGCAGCAACATGAAGAGGAGAACCAGGAGGAACAACAGCATCAGGAGGAGGAGGACTAGGAGGAACAGTAGCAACAGGAGGAGGAGGAACAGGAGGAGGAGGAGGACCATGAGGACCAGCAGCAACAGGAGGAGAAGAACCAGCAACAGGAGGAGGACCAGGACGATCGGCAGAAAAGGAGGAGGAGGACCAGGAGGAACAAGCGCAACACGAAGAAGATCAGGAGGAACATTAGAAAAGGAGAAGGACAAGGAAAAAAACAGCAGCAACAGGAGGAGGAGGGCCAGGAGGAACAGCAGCAACTCGAAAAGGACCAGGAGGAACAGCAGTAACATGAAAAAGGCGATGTGGAAAAGCAGCAACATGAAGAGGACCAGAAAAACACAGCAGCAACAGGAAGACCACCAGCAGCAACAGGAGAAAGACATGCAGCTCCTAGTACACATTTATCTGGTTGCCACATCACAGCACCCATACTTGGGTATGTCACAACAGTAAAAATGGGCTGATCTCTAGATGTTTATCCTGAAAGATGAAGCATCTTCTGTACATGACCTCATGGCTCCTGGATGTAGTATTTGGGATTGTTCTAGAGATGACAGCAATACTGCTCATCACATATCCTTATGGCTGCACTAGACTCTGCATCAGATGGAAGCCTAGACATCTAGAGATCCAGACTATCAGATACAGAGGCTTATTACCTGCAGATCTGGAGATCACATCTAAACATCTGAATCCTCCACCAGTGAAGAACACAACATACATTCTAGTAACACTCCACATGGAGCCTTAGCCTCTGCAGAGACCAGGAGGAGCGATAGAGCTGGTCTGTATAGTCACCTGGCCCGCAGTGGACCTGGATCAGTGAGACAGTGAGCTACAATCACACACAGCAGATTCTTCATTAGTTTTATTCTGGTTTACAGAAAAGTTCCAGTAACCTGATGCCCCTCATTGAGTTGATCTCCTCGACCTCCGTAACCCCGGGAGGATCACCGCAACCACAATCTGTATGGAACAATCTCACTTTATAAATAGTTATGGTACTACAGGGCAGGTAACAAGCACATGGCCCAATGTTAATTACACAGGGGTGGAATCTGGTTAGCGGTGGACCCTAAGAGTACACACTGCGCCGTGTAATAATACCGCAGTACTCGCACACACCACTGGAATGCACAGTCATACACAATGAAATGTCGTGGGGTCAGACACATTCATCCTCTCACAGGAGTGTAGTGTTGTACAAAGCATTCACGCACCAGACACCATGGCCACATCCAGACACACGTCACAGCCTCACACGAGACTACGGGAGACACGGACATGGAGCAGGGTACAGAGTCCTGCCACCTACTATCCTCAGTCACTGTGCAAATGAGTGCAACGTAAAATAAGATCTACCCTATTATGTATTGTACAGTCATGAACTGCTCTAGCGCCCTCTAGATGTCCTCTCTACACTGACCAAGCACCCAGCACTCACTGCCACCCCCTCCAACTAAAGGAAAACTTGGAGGGGGGGGAGAAATAATCTACAAAATCATCAGTAAGGGCTACAGATCTGCTGTAATGCCAGGCGGGAGTCTGTGACATGGAACCCATGGGCATCTCCTACATGGAGGATAGAGTGGACATCTATAGAAACATGGGAGTGTACAGGAATGTCTACAGAAACATGGAAAGCATGGTGGACATCTATAGAAACATGGAAAGCATGGTGGACATCTATAGAAACATGGGAGAGCATGGTGGACATCTATAGAAACATGGAAAGCATGGTGGACATCTATAGAAACATGGGAGAGCATGGTGGACATTATAGAAACATGGAAAGCATGGGGGACATCTATAGAAACATGGAAAGCATGGTGGACATCTATAGAAACATGGAAAGCATGGTGGACATCTATAGAAACATGGAAAGCATGGTGGACATCTATAGAAACATGGGAGAGCATGGTGGACATCTATAGAAACATGGAGAGCATGGTGGACATCTATAGAAACATGGAAAGCATGGTGGACATCTATAGAAACATGGAAAGCATAGTGGACATCTATAGAAACATGGAAAGCATGGTGGACATCTATAGAAACATGGAAAGCATGGTGGACATCTATAGAAACATGGAAAGCATGGTGGACATCTATAGAAACATGGAAAGCATGGTGGACATCTATAGAAACATGGAAAGCATGGTGGACATCTATAGAAACATGGAAAGCATGGTGGACATCTATAGAAACATGGAAAGCATGGTGGACATCTATAGAAACATGGAAAGCATGGTGGACATCTATAGAAACATGGGAGTGTACAGGAATGTCTATAGAAACAGAGTATAGAGTGGACGTCTATAGAAACATGGAAGTGTACGATAGACTTGAAAGAAAAACAAGGTGTACAGACAATGCAATCTGAAGAACACTCAAGCAACGAGTGGATGGTGGTTGTAGGTCTGTGGACTGTAGAAGAGACATAAAGAATACTCTAGTGTAGTGAAAATGAGGTCTGCAGAACAGAGTGGAGAAGACCTGAAAATTGTGGGGTAGACATTTGTATCTGGACGTGAAGGGAGAACATGTATAGAAGGATGGAGTGTATTATGGAAAAGACCTCAAGAACAGAGGAGAGGACATGTGTAGAAGGGTGGAGTGTACTGTGGAGAAGACCTGAAGAGCAGTGGAGAGGACATGTGTAGAAGCGTGGTGCCTACTGTGGAGAAGACCTGAAGAGCAGAGGAGCGAACATGTGTAGAAGCGTGGTGCCTACTGTGGAGAAGACCTGAAGAGCAGTGGAGAGGACATGTGTAGAAGCGTGGTGCCTACTGTGGAGAAGACCTGAAGAGCAGTGGAGAGGACATGTGTAGAAGCGTGGTGCCTACTGTGGAGAAGACCTGAAGAGCAGTGGAGAGGACATGTGTAGAAGGGTGGAGTGTACTATGGAGAAGACCTGAAGAGCAGTGGAGAGGACATGTATAGAAGGGTGGAGTGTACTGTGGAGAAGACCTGAAGAGCAGTGGAGAGGACATGTGTAGAAGGGTGGAGCGTACTGTGGAGAAGACCTGAAGAGCAGAGGAGAGGACATGTGTAGAAGGGTGGAGCGTACTATGGAGAAGACCTGAAGAGCAGTGGAGAGGACATGTGTAGAAGGGTGGAGCGTATTGTGGAGAAGACCTGAAGAGCAGTGGAGAGGACATGTGTAGAAGGGTGGAGTGTACTGTGGAGAAGACCTGAAGAGCAGTGGAGAGGACATGTGTAGAAGGGTGGAGTGTACTATGGAGAAGACCTGAAGAGCAGTGGAGAGGACATGTGTAGAAGGGTGGAGTGTACTATGGAGAAGACCTGAAGAGCAGTGGAGAGGACATGTGTAGAAGGGTGGAGCGTACTGTGGAGAAGACCTGAAGAGCCGTGGAGAGGACATGTGTAGAAGGGTGGAGTGTACTATGGAGAAGACCTGAAGAGCAGTGGAGAGGACATGTGTAGAAGGGTGGAGTGTACTGTGGAGAAGACCTGAAGAGCAGTGGAGAGGACATGTGTAGAAGGGTGGAGCGTACTGTGGAGAAGACCTGAAGAGCCGTGGAGAGGACATGTGTAGAAGGGTGGAGCGTACTATGGAGAAGACCTGAAGAGCAGTGGAGAGGACATGTGTAGAAGGGTGGAGCGTACTGTGGAGAAGACCTGAAGAGCCGTGGAGAGGACATGTGTAGAAGGGTGGAGCGTACTGTGGAGAAGACCTGAAGAGCCGTGGAGAGGACATGTGTAGAAGGGTGGAGCGTACTATGGAGAAGACCTGAAGAGCAGTGGAGAGGACATGTGTAGAAGGGTGGAGCGTACTGTGGAGAAGACCTGAAGAGCAGTGGAGAGGACATGTGTAGAAGGGTGGAGCGTACTGTGGAGAAGACCTGAAGAGCCGTGGAGAGGACATGTGTAGAAGGGTGGAGCGTACTGTGGAGAAGACCTGAAGAGCAGTGGAGAGGACATGTGTAGAAGGGTGGAGTGTACTATGGAGAAGACCTGAAGAGCAGTGGAGAGGACATGTGTAGAAGGGTGGAGTGTACTATGGAGAAGACCTGAAGAGCAGTGGAGAGGACATGTGTAGAAGGGTGGAGTGTACTGTGGAGAAGACCTGAAGAGCCGTGGAGAGGACATGTGTAGAAGGGTGGAGTGTACTATGGAGAAGACCTGAAGAGCAGTGGAGAGGACATGTGTAGAAGGGTGGAGTGTACTATGGAGAAGACCTGAAGAGCAGTGGAGAGGACATGTGTAGAAGGGTGGAGTGTACTATGGAGAAGACCTGAAGAGCAGAGGAGAGGACATGTGTAGAAGGGTGGAGCGTACTGTGGAGAAGACCTGAAGAGCAGAGGATTGAGAATAAACATCTGTACTTGATGAAATTTGTGGATAACTGGAGTGGAGAGGAACAAGGTCTGTGGAGCGGAGAAGACAACTCGGCAGGATAAGAACTTGATATGATCTATAACATCATGAGACTAAGAAGATCTCCAGAAGGAACGCTGCTGTCTGCGACCAGAGAGTAAGACCTTGTGTAGGACAAGTAGATATGGAAGGGTTAGAAGAAGTCGGCTATACCGCACCTCCCGAGCCTGGCGTGGAGACCTCACCTGGTGACTACTCCCATTCTGCAGGACACTGAGTCTCCGCTCAAACACACCAACCTGTAGACACATGTAATGGGAGACAATCTACCGCCCCATGGACGCTCGCTCACTCCACACACGGTAATGTTACACACACAGACCTTCATGCACACAACACTTACATCTACAGTACACGCGCAATCACAAACACAGAGAGCGGCGCGGCGCGGTCACTGCTCCTCCAGCCATGAGGGTTTGTCGCTGGCTGCGCTGCTCAGCTTGATGTTGAATTGCTGCAGTGAAGCCTCCAACTGCTGCTGATTCCCGGCGAAGTACGAGGAGATGGCGTTATGGAAAAGGAGAAGCTGCTTGTGCATGACCTTCACCTGCAAGACACAGCAAGACGGAGCCAAGGAGTCAGCCTGACAGCCAATCACAGGAGACGTAGAGGATCGGAACATCACACTGGATGTTCCGATGTGACCGGAGATGGCGGTAATGTCAGTATAGTGACCGGAGATGGCGATAATATCAGTATAGTGACCGGAGATGGCGGTAATGTCAGTATAGTGACCGGAGATGGCGGTAATGTCAGTATAGTGACCGGAGATGGCGGTAATGTCAGTATAGTGATTAGAGATAGCGGTAATGTCAGTATAGTGACCGGAGATGGCGGTAATGTCAGTATAGTGACCAGAGATGGCGGTAATATCAGTATAATGACCGGAGATGGCGTAATGTCAGTATAGTGACCGGAGATGGCGGTAATGTCAGTATAGTGATTAGAGATAGCGGTAATGTCAGTATAGTGATCAGAGATGGCGGTAATGTCAGTATAGTGACCGGAGATGGCGGTAATATCAGTATAGTGACCGGAGATGGCGGTAATATCAGTATAGTGATTAGAGATGGCGGTAATGTCAGTATAGTGACCGGAGATGGCGGTAATATCAGTATAGTGACTGGAGATGGCGGTAATATCAGTATAGTGACCGGAGATGGCGGTAATGTCAGTATAGTGACTGGAGATGGCGGTAATATCAGTATAGTGACCGGAGATGGCGGTAATATCAGTATAGTGACCGGAGATGGCGGTAATATCAGTATAGTGATTAGAGATAGCGGTAATGTCAGTATAGTGACCGGAGATGGCGGTAATGTCAGTATAGTGACCGGAGATGGCGATAATATCAGTATAGTGACCGGAGATGGCGGTAATATCAGTATAGTGACCGGAGATGGCGGTAATATCAGTATAGTGATTAGAGATAGCGGTAATGTCAGTATAGTGACCGGAGATGGCGGTAATGTCAGTATAGTGACCGGAGATGGCGATAATATCAGTATAGTGACCGGAGATGGCGGTAATGTCAGTATAGTGACCGGAGATGGCGGTAATGTCAGTATAGTGACCGGAGATGGCGGTAATATCAGTATAGTGATTAGAGATGGCGGTAATGTCAGTATAGTGACCGGAGATGGCGGTAATGTCAGTATAGTGACCGGAGATGGCGGTAATATCAGTATAATGACCGGAGATGGCGGTAATGTCAGTATAGTGACCGGAGATGGCGGTAATATCAGTATAGTGATTAGAGATAGCGGTAATGTCAGTATAGTGACCGGAGATGGCGGTAATATCAGTATAATGACCGGAGATGGCGGTAATGTCAGTATAGTGACCGGAGATGGCGGTAATGTCAGTATAGTGACCGGAGATGGCGGTAATATCAGTATAGTGATCGGAGATAGCGGTAATGTCAGTATAGTGACCGGAGATGGCGGTAATGTCAGTATAGTGACCAGAGATGGCGGTAATATCAGTATAATGACCGGAGATGGCGGTAATGTCAGTATAGTGACCGGAGATGGCGGTAATGTCAGTATAGTGACCGGAGATGGCGTAATGTCAGTATAGTGACCGGAGATGGCGGTAATGTCAGTATAGTGACCGGAGATGGCGGTAATGTCAGTATAGTGACCGGAGATGGCGGTAATGTCAGTATAGTGACCGGAGATGGCGGTAATGTCAGTATAGTGACCGGAGATGGCGGTAATATCAGTATAGTGATTAGAGATAGCGGTAATATCAGTATAGTGACCGGAGATGGCGGTAATGTCAGTATAGTGACCGGAGATGGCGGTAATGTCAGTATAGTGACCGGAGATGGCGGTAATGTCAGTATAGTGACCGGAGATGGCGGTAATGTCAGTATAGTGACCGGAGATGGCGGTAATATCAGTATAGTGATCGGAGATAGCGGTAATATCAGTATAGTGACCGGAGATGGCGGTAATATCAGTATAGTGACCGGAGATGGTGGTAATATCAGTATAGTGATTAGAGATAGCGGTAATGTCAGTATAGTGACCGGAGATGGCGGTAATGTCAGTATAGTGACCGGAGATGGCGGTAATATCAGTATAATGACCGGAGATGGCGGTAATGTCAGTATAGTGACCGGAGATGGCGGTAATATCAGTATAGTGATTAGAGATAGCGGTAATGTCAGTATAGTGACCGGAGATGGCGGTAATATCAGTATAGTGATCAGAGATGGCGGTAATGTCAGTATAGTGACCGGAGATGGCGGTAATGTCAGTATAGTGACCGGAGATGGCGGTAATATCAGTATAATGACCGGAGATGGCGGTAATGTCAGTATAGTGACCGGAGATGGCGGTAATGTCAGTATAGTGATCAGAGATAGCGGTAATGTCAGTATAGTGACCGGAGATGGCGGTAATGTCAGTATAGTGACCAGAGATGGCGGTAATATCAGTATAATGACCGGAGATGGCGGTAATGTCAGTATAGTGACCGGAGATGGCGGTAAGATCAGTATAATGACCGGAGATGGCGGTAATGTCAGTATAGTGACCGGAGATGGCGTAATGTCAGTATAGTGACCGGAGATGGCGGTAATGTCAGTATAGTGACCGGAGATGGCGGTAATGTCAGTATAGTGACCGGAGATGGCGGTAATGTCAGTATAGTGACCGGAGATGGCGGTAATGTCAGTATAGTGACCGGAGATGGCGGTAATGTCAGTATAGTGACCGGAGATGGCGGTAATATCAGTATAGTGACCGGAGATGGCGGTAATATCAGTATAGTGATTAGAGATAGCGGTAATGTCAGTATAGTGACCGGAGATGGCGGTAATGTCAGTATAGTGACCGGAGATGGCAGTAATATCAGTATAGTGACCGGAGATGGCGGTAATGTCAGTATAGTGACCGGAGATGGCGGTAATATCAGTATAGTGACCGGAGATGGCGGTAATATCAGTATAGTGATCAGAGATGGCGGTAATGTCAGTATAGTGACCGGAGATGGCGGTAATGTCAGTATAGTGACCGGAGATGGCGGTAATGTTAGTATAGTGACCGGAGATGGCGGTAATATCAGTATAGTGACTGGAGATGGCGGTAATGTCAGTATAGTGACCGGAGATGGCGGTAATATCAGTATAGTGACCGGAGATGGCGGTAATGTCAGTATAGTGACCGGAGATGGCGGTAATGTCAGTATAGTGACCGGAGATGGCGGTAATGTTAGTATAGTGACCGGAGATGGCGGTAATATCAGTATAGTGACTGGAGATGGCGGTAATGTCAGTATAGTGACCGGAGATGGCGGTAATGTCAGTATAGTGACCGGAGATGGCAGTAATATCAGTATAGTGACCGGAGATGGCGGTAATGTCAGTATAGTGACTGGAGATGGCGGTAATATTTTTTATAGTGACTGGAGATGGCGGTAATATTTTTATAGTGACTACACAATATACAGTGTATATCACCCGCTCTCTCTGCGATGTCACACCAGGGGTACCAAGAACCCTGCTGGAGTCACCGCCATACAGTACTGCGCCCGCCGTCATCCCTGCGGCTTTACCTTGTTTTCCTGCAGGAAGCGCAGTTTGATGGTCACATCTCCTCGCAATTTCTCATACTTGGCGCGATGGGCCTGAAAGTTTTGCTGTGCGACCTCGATACGACAGAGCGTGGCGGCATCACGGGGTCCCAGACTCAGCTCCTCCAAGTCCGCCCGGTAAGCGTCATACTCCAACCTGCAAGTCAGCACGGCAAATCAGTCTCCTGAAGCCTCCAGGGCTCACCGGGTTAGATGGCAGCAGATGGGCGCGCAGCGTTACCTCGCCGTCTCGTACTGCTTCACCGTCATTAGCGTGTCCTCCATGGTCTTGTTAATCAGGGTGTTGATACTGGACACAAAGAAATTCACGGCCCCCAGAAGGGTCTCCCCGTTCTTACAAAGAAGCTTCTGGGTCTCAGCGTTGTAGCCAAACTCCTCCTAATGAGAGTCACAATGTGAATACCGGCATGGAAGTATCTACAGCTTAGTGAAGGGGCTCCGAGGGCGAGATATCCCTGGTGGTCTGGAGGAGGGGGTGTACAGGTGTGTGGAGGAGGGGGGATATCCCTGGTGCTCTGGAGGAGGGGGTGTACAGGTGTGTGGAGGAGGGGGGATATCCCTGGTGCTCTGGAGGAGGGGGTGTACAGGTATAGTGGAGGAGGAGGGGGGATATCCCTGGTGCTCTGGAGGAGGGGGTGTACAGGTATAGTGGAGGAGGGGGGATATCCCTAGTGCTCTGGAGGAGGGGGTGTACAGGTATGTGGAGGAGGAGGGGGGGATATCCCTGTTGCTCTGGAGGAGGGGGTGTACAGGTGTGTGGAGGAGGGGGGATATCCCTGGTGCTCTGGAAGAGGGGGTGTACAGGTATGGTAGAGGAGGGGGGATATCCCTGGTGCTCTGGAGGAGGGGGTGTACAGGTGTGTGGAGGAGGGGGGATATATCCCTGGTGCTCTGGAGGAGGGGGTGTACAGGTATGGTAGAGGAGGGGGGATATCCCTGGTGCTCTGGAGGAGGGGGTGTACAGGTGTGTGGAGGAGGGGGGATATCCCTGGTGGTCTGGAAGAGGGGGTGTACAGGTATGGTAGAGGAGGGGGGATATCCCTGGTGCTCTGGAGGAGGGGGTGTACAGGTATGTGGAGGAGGGGGGATATCCCTAGTGCTCTGGAGGAGGGGGTGTACAGGTATGGTAGAGGAGGGGGGATATCCCTGGTGCTCTGGAGGAGGGGGTGTACAGGTGTGTGGAGGAGGGGGGATATCCCTGGTGGTCTGGAGGAGGGGGTGTACAGGTATGTGGAGGAGGAGGGGGAGATATCCCTGGTGCTCTGGAGGAGGGGGTGTACAGGTATAGTGGAGGAGGGGGGGGGATATCCCTGGTGGTCTGGAGGAGGGGGTGTACAGGTATGTGGAGGAGGGGGGGATATCCCTGGTGCTCTGGAGGAGGGGGTGTACAGGTATAGTGGAGGAGGGGGGATATATCCCTGGTGCTCTGGAGGAGGGGGTGTACAGGTATGTGGAGGAGGGGGGGATATCATAGGTGCTCTGGAGGAGGGGGTGTACAGGTGTGTGGAGGAGGGGGGATATCCCTGGTGGTCTGGAGGAGGGGGTGTACAGGTATAGTGGAGGAGGGGGGGGATATCCCTGGTGCTCTGGAGGAGGGGGTGTACAGGTATGTGGAGGAGGAGGAGGGATATTCCTGGTGCTCTGGAGGGGGAGTGTATAGGTATGTGGAGGAGGGGGGATATCCCTGGTGCTCTGGAGGAGGGGGTGTACAGGTATGTGGAGGAGGGGGGGATATCCCTGGTGCTCTGGAGGAGGGGGTGTACAGGTATAGTGGAGGAGGGGGGATATCCCTAGTGCTCTGGAGGAGGGGGTGTACAGGTATGTGGAGGAGGGGGGATATCCCTGGTGCTCTGGAGGAGGGGGTGTACAGGTATGTGGAGGAGGGGGGATATCCCTGGTGCTCTGGAGGAGGAGGTGTACAGGTATGTGGAGGAGGGGGGATATCCCTGGTGCTCTGGAGGAGGGGGTGTACAGGTGTGTGGAGGAGGGGGGATATCCCTGGTGCTCTGGAGGAGGGGGTGTACAGGTGTGTGGAGGAGGGGGGATATCCCTGGTGCTCTGGAGGAGGGGGTGTACAGGTATAGTGGAGGAGGAGGGGGGATATCCCTGGTGCTCTGGAGGAGGGGGTGTACAGGTATAGTGGAGGAGGGGGGATATCCCTAGTGCTCTGGAGGAGGGGGTGTACAGGTATGTGGAGGAGGAGGGGGGGATATCCCTGTTGCTCTGGAGGAGGGGGTGTACAGGTGTGTGGAGGAGGGGGGATATCCCTGGTGCTCTGGAAGAGGGGGTGTACAGGTATGGTAGAGGAGGGGGGATATCCCTGGTGCTCTGGAGGAGGGGGTGTACAGGTGTGTGGAGGAGGGGGGATATATCCCTGGTGCTCTGGAGGAGGGGGTGTACAGGTATGGTAGAGGAGGGGGGATATCCCTGGTGCTCTGGAGGAGGGGGTGTACAGGTGTGTGGAGGAGGGGGGATATCCCTGGTGGTCTGGAAGAGGGGGTGTACAGGTATGGTAGAGGAGGGGGGATATCCCTGGTGCTCTGGAGGAGGGGGTGTACAGGTATGTGGAGGAGGGGGGATATCCCTAGTGCTCTGGAGGAGGGGGTGTACAGGTATGGTAGAGGAGGGGGGATATCCCTGGTGCTCTGGAGGAGGGGGTGTACAGGTGTGTGGAGGAGGGGGGATATCCCTGGTGGTCTGGAGGAGGGGGTGTACAGGTATGTGGAGGAGGAGGGGGAGATATCCCTGGTGCTCTGGAGGAGGGGGTGTACAGGTATAGTGGAGGAGGGGGGGGGATATCCCTGGTGGTCTGGAGGAGGGGGTGTACAGGTATGTGGAGGAGGGGGGGATATCCCTGGTGCTCTGGAGGAGGGGGTGTACAGGTATAGTGGAGGAGGGGGGATATATCCCTGGTGCTCTGGAGGAGGGGGTGTACAGGTATGTGGAGGAGGGGGGATATCATAGGTGCTCTGGAGGAGGGGGTGTACAGGTGTGTGGAGGAGGGGGGATATCCCTGGTGGTCTGGAGGAGGGGGTGTACAGGTATAGTGGAGGAGGGGGGGGATATCCCTGGTGCTCTGGAGGAGGGGGTGTACAGGTATGTGGAGGAGGAGGAGGGATATTCCTGGTGCTCTGGAGGGGGAGTGTATAGGTATGTGGAGGAGGGGGGATATCCCTGGTGCTCTGGAGGAGGGGGTGTACAGGTATGTGGAGGAGGGGGGGATATCCCTGGTGCTCTGGAGGAGGGGGTGTACAGGTATAGTGGAGGAGGGGGGATATCCCTAGTGCTCTGGAGGAGGGGGTGTACAGGTATGTGGAGGAGGGGGGATATCCCTGGTGCTCTGGAGGAGGGGGTGTACAGGTATGTGGAGGAGGGGGGATATCCCTGGTGCTCTGGAGGAGGAGGTGTACAGGTATGTGGAGGAGGGGGGATATCCCTGGTGCTCTGGAGGAGGGGGTGTACAGGTATGTGGAGGAGGGGGGGATATCCCTGGTGCTCTGGAGGGGGGGTGTACAGGTATGTGGAGGAGGGGGATATCCCTGGTGCTCTGGAGGAGGGGGTGTACAGGTATGTGGAGGAGGGGGGATATCATAGGTGCTCTGGAGGAGGGGGTGTACAGGTATGTGGAGGAGGAGGGGGAGATATCCCTGGTGCTCTGGAGGAGGAGGTGTACAGGTATGTGGAGGAGGGGGGATATATCCCTGGTGCTCTGGAGGAGGGGGTGTACAGGTATAGTGGAGGAGGGGGGGGATATCCCTGGTGCTCTGGAGGAGGGGGTGTACAGGTATGTGGAGGAGGAGGGGATATCCCTGGTGCTCTGGAGGAGGGGGTGTACAGGTATGTGGAGGAGGGGGGGATATCATAGGTGCTCTGGAGGAGGGGGTGTACAGGTGTGTGGAGGAGGGGGGGATATCCCTGGTGGTCTGGAGTAGGGGGTGTACAGGTATGTGGAGAATGGGGGGGATATCCCAGGTGCTCTGGAGGAGGGGGTGTACAGGTATGTGGAGGAGGGGGGATATCCCTGGTGCTCTGGAGGGGGGGTGTACAGGTATGTGGAGGAGGGGGGGGATATCCCTGGTGCTCTGGAGGAGGGGGTGTACAGGTATGTGGAGGAGGGGGGATATCATAGGTTCTCTGGAGGAGGGGGTGTACAGGTATGTGGAGGAGGAGGGGGAGATATCCCTGGTGCTCTGGAGGAGGAGGTGTACAGGTATGTGGAGGAGGGGGGATATATCCCTGGTGCTCTGGAGGAGGGGGTGTACAGGTATGTGGAGGAGGGGGGATATCCCTGGTGCTCTGGAGGAGGGGGTGTACAGGTATGTGGAGGAGGAGGGGGGATATATCCCTGGTGCTCTGGAGGAGGGGGTGTACAGGTATGTGGAGGAGGAGGGGGGATATCCCTGGTGCTCTGGAGGAGGGGGTGTACAGGTATGTGGAGGAGGAGGGGGGATATCCCTGGTGCTCTGGAGGAGGGGGTGTACAGGTATGTGGAGGAGGAGAGGGGATATATCCCTGGTGCTCTGGAGGAGGGGGTGTACAGGTATGTGGAGGAGGGGGGGATATCATAGGTGCTCTGGAGGAGGGGGGTGTACAGGTATGTGGAGGAGGGGGGGATATCCCTGGTGCTCTGGAGGAGGGGATATATCCCTGGTGCTCTGGAGGAGGGGGTGTACAGGTATGTGGAGGAGGAGGGGGGATATATCCCTGGTGCTCTGGAGGAGGGGGTGTACAGGTATGTGGAGGAGGGGGGGATATCCCTGGTGCCCTGGAGGAGGGGGTGTACAGGTATGGTAGAGGAGGAGGGGGGATATCCCTGGTGCTCTGGAGGGGGCGTGTACAGGTATGTGGAGGAGGGGGGATATCCCAGGTGCTCTGGAGGAGGGGGTGTACAGGTATGGTAGAGGAGGTGGGGGATATCCCAGGTGCTCTGGAGGAGGGGGTGTACAGGTATGGTAGAGGAGGAGGGGGGATATATCCCTGGTGCTCTGGAGGAGGGGGTGTACAGGTATGGTAGAGGAGGAGGGGGGATATCCCTGGTGCTCTGGAGGGGGCGTGTACAGGTATGTGGAGGAGGGGGGGATATCCCTGGTGCTCTGGAGGAGGGGGTGTACAGGTATGGTAGAGGAGGGGGGGGGGATATCCCAGGTGCTCTGGAGGAGGGGGTGTACAGGTATGGTAGAGGAGGAGGGGGTATATCCCTGGTGCTCTGGAGGAGGGGGTGTACAGGTATGTGGAGGAGGGGGGATATCATAGGTGCTCTGGAAGAGGGGGTGTACAGGTATGTGGAGGAGGGGGGATATCCCTGGTGCTCTGGAGGAGGGGGTGTACAGGTATGTGGAGGAGGGGGGGATATCCCTGGTGCTCTGGAGGAGGCGGAGTGTACAGGTATGTGGAGGAGGAGGGGGATATCCCTGGTGCTCTGGAGGGGGAGTGTACAGGTATGTGGAGGAGGAGGGGGGATATATCCCTGGTGCTCTGGAAGGGGAGTGTATAGGTATGTGGAGGAGGAGGGGGGATATCCCTGGTGCTCTGGAGGAGGGGGTGTACAGGTATGGTAGAGGAGGAGGGGGGATATCCCTGGTGCTCTGGAGGGGGCGTGTACAGGTATGTGGAGGAGGGGGGGATATCCCAGGTGCTCTGGAGGAGGGGGTGTACAGGTATGGTAGAGGAGGAAGGGGGATATCCCTGGTGCTCTGGAGGAGGGGGTGTACAGGTATGGTAGAGGAGGAGGGGGGATATCCCTGGTGCTCTGGAGGGGGCGTGTACAGGTATGTGGAGGAGGGGGGGATATCCCAGGTGCTCTGGAGGAGGGGGTGTACAGGTATGGTAGAGGAGGAGGGGGGGATATCCCTGGTGCTCTGGAGGAGGGGGTGTACAGGTATGGTAGAGGAGGAGGGGGGATATCCCTGGTGCTCTGGAGGAGGGGGTGTACAGGTATGTGGAGGAGGGGGGGATATCATAGGTGCTCTGGAGGAGGGGTGTACAGGTATGTGGAGGAGGAGGGGGGATATCCCTGGTGCGCTGGAGGAGGGGGTGTACAGGTATGTGGAGGAGGGGGGGATATCCCTGGTGCTCTGAAGGAGGCGGAGTGTACAGGTATGTGGAGGAGGAGGGGGGATATTCCTGGTGCTCTGGAGGGGGAGTGTATAGGTATGTGGAGGAGGGGGGATATCCCTGGTGCTCTGGAGGGGGAGTGTACAGGTATGTGGAGGAGGAGGGGGGATATATCCCTGGTGCTCTGGAGGGGGAGTGTATAGGTATGTGGAGGAGGAGGGGGGATATCCCTGGTGCTCTGGAGGGGGAGTGTATAGGTATGTGGAGGAGGAGGGGGTATATCCCTGGTGCTCTGGAGGGTTTGTACAGGGTATGGTGGAACAGGAGATAAATTCCTGGTGCTCTGCAGGGGGCGTGTACAGGTATGTGGAGGAGGGGGGGGGGGGTATATCCCTGGTGCTCTGGAGGAGGGGGTGTACAGGTATGGCGGAGGAGGAGGGATATTCCTGGTGCTCTGGAGGGGGAGTGTATAGGTATGTGGAGGAGGGGGGGGATATCGCTGGTGCTCTGGAGGGGGCGTGTACAGGTATGTGGAGGAGGAGGGGGATATCCCTGGTGCTCTGGAGGGGGAGTGTACAGGTATGTGGAGGAGGAGGGGGGATATCGCTGGTGCTCTGGAGGGGGCGTGTACAGGTATGTGGAGGAGGAGGGGGATATCCCTGGTGCTCTGGAGGGGGCGTGTACAGGTATGTGGAGGAGGGAGGATATCGCTGGTGGTCTGGAGGAGGGGGTGTACAGGTATGTGGAGGAGGAGGGGGGGATATCCCTGGTGCTCTGGAGGGGGAGTGTACAGGTATGTGGAGGAGGAGGGGGGATATATCCCTGGTGCTCTGGAGGGGGAGTGTATAGGTATGTGGAGGAGGAGGGGGTATATCCCTGGTGCTCTGGAGGGTTTGTACAGGGTATGGTGGAACAGGAGATAAATTCCTGGTGCTCTGCAGGGGGCGTGTACAGGTATGTGGAGGAGGGGGGGGGGTATATCCCTGGTGCTCTGGAGGAGGGGGTGTACAGGTATGGCGGAGGAGGAGGGATATTCCTGGTGCTCTGGAGGGGGAGTGTATAGGTATGTGGAGGAGGGGGGATATCGCTGGTGCTCTGGAGGGGGCGTGTACAGGTATGTGGAGGAGGAGGGGGATATCCCTGGTGCTCTGGAGGGGGAGTGTATAGGTATGTGGAGGAGGGGGGGTATCGCTGGTGCTCTGGAGGAGGGGGTGTACAGGTATGGTAGAGGAGGAAGGGGGATATCCCTGGTGCTCTGGAGGAGGGGGTGTACAGGTATGGTAGAGGAGGAGGGGGATATCCCTGGTGCTCTGGAGGGGGCGTGTACAGGTATGTGGAGGAGGGGGGGATATCCCAGGTGCTCTGGAGGAGGGGGTGTACAGGTATGGTAGAGGAGGGGGGGGATATCCCAGGTGCTCTGGAGGAGGGGGTGTACAGGTATGGTAGAGGAGGAGGGGGGATATCCCTGGTGCTCTGGAGGAGGGGGTGTACAGGTATGGTAGAGGAGGAGGGGGGATATCCCTGGTGCTCTGGAGGAGGGGGTGTACAGGTATGTGGAGGAGGGGGGGATATCATAGGTGCTCTGGAGGAGGGGTGTACAGGTATGTGGAGGAGGAGGGGGTCTATCCCTGGTGCTCTGGAGGAGGGGGTGTACAGGTATGTGGAGGAGGGGGGGATATCCCTGGTGCTCTGGAGGAGGCGGAGTGTACAGGTATGTGGAGGAGGAGGGGGGATATTCCTGGTGCTCTGGAGGGGGAGTGTATAGGTATGTGGAGGAGGGGGGATATCCCTGGTGCTCTGGAGGGGGAGTGTACAGGTATGTGGAGGAGGAGGGGGATATCCCAGGTGCTCTGGAGGAGGGGGTGTACAGGTATGTGGAGGAGGAGGGGGGATATATCCCTGGTGCTCTGGAGGGGGAGTGTATAGGTATGTGGAGGAGGAGGGGGGATATCCCTGGTGCTCTGGAGGGGGAGTGTATAGGTATGTGGAGGAGGAGGGGGTATATCCCTGGTGCTCTGGAGGGTTTGTACAGGGTATGGTGGAACAGGAGATAAATTCCTGGTGCTCTGCAGGGGGCGTGTACAGGTATGTGGAGGAGGGCGGGGGGTATATCCCTGGTGCTCTGGAGGAGGGGGTGTACAGGTATGGCAGAGGAGGAGGGATATTCCTGGTGCTCTGGAGGGGGAGTGTATAGGTATGTGGAGGAGGGGGGATATCGCTGGTGCTCTGGAGGGGGCGTGTACAGGTATGTGGAGGAGGAGGGGGATATCCCTGGTGCTCTGGAGGGGGAGTGTATAGGTATGTGGAGGAGGGGGGGTATCGCTGGTGCTCTGGAGGGGGCGTGTACAGGTATGTGGAGGAGGGGGTGTACAGGTATGTGGAGGAGGAGGGGGGATATTCCTGGTGCTCTGGAGGGGGAGTGTATAGGTATGTGGAGGAGGGGGGATATCGCTGGTGCTCTGGAGGGGGCGTGTACAGGTATGGCGGAGGAGGAGGGGGGGGGGATATCCCTGGTGCTCTGGAGGGGGCGTGTACAGGTATGTGGAGGAGGGGGTGTACAGGTATGTGGAGGAGGAGGGGGGGATATCGCTGGTGCTCTGGAGGGGGCATGTACAGGTATGGCGGAGGAGGAGGGGGGGGGATATCCCTGGTGCTCTGGAGGGGGCGTGTACAGGTATGTGGAGGAGGAGGGGGATATCCCTGGTGCTCTGGAGGGGGCGTGTACAGGTATGTGGAGGAGGAGGGGGATATCCCTGGTGCTCTGGAGGGGGAGTGTATAGGTATGTGGAGGAGGGGGGGTATCGCTGGTGCTCTGGAGGGGGCGTGTACAGGTATGTGGAGGAGGGGGTGTACAGGTATGTGGAGGAGGAGGGGGGATATCGCTGGTGCTCTGGAGGGGGCGTGTACAGGTATGGCGGAGGAGGAGGGGGGGGGATATCCCTGGTGCTCTGGAGGGGGCGTGTACAGGTATGTGGAGGAGGAGGGGGATATCCCTGGTGCTCTGGAGGGGGCGTGTACAGGTATGTGGAGGAGGAGGGGGATATCCCTGGTGCTCTGGAGGGGGAGTGTATAGGTATGTGGAGGAGGAGGGGGATATCCCTGGTGCTCTGGAGGGGGAGTGTATAGGTATGTGGAGGAGGGGGGGTATCGCTGGTGCTCTGGAGGGGGCGTGTACAGGTATGTGGAGGAGGAGGGATATTCCTGGTGCTCTGGAGGGGGAGTGTACAGGTATGTGGAGGAGGGGGTGTACAGGTATGTGGAGGAGGGGGGGTATCGCTGGTGCTCTGGAGGGGGCGTGTACAGGTATGTGGAGGAGGAGGGGGGGGATATCCCTGGTGCTCTGGAGGGGGCGTGTACAGGTATGTGGAGGAGGAGGGGGATATCCCTGGTGCTCTGGAGGGGGCGTGTACAGGTATGTGGAGGAGGAGGGGGGATATATCCCTGGTGCTCTGGAGGGGGCGTGTACAGGTATGTGGAGGAGGGGGGGTATCGCTGGTGCTCTGGAGGGGGCGTGTACAGGTATGTGGAGGAGGGGGTGTACAGGTATGTGGAGGAGGAGGGATATTCCTGGTGCTCTGGAGGGGGCGTGTACAGGTATGTGGAGGAGGGGGTGTACAGGTATGTGGAGGAGGGGGTGTACAGGTATGTGGAGGAGGGGGTGTACAGGTATGTGGAGGAGGAGGGATATTCCTGGTGCTCTGGAGGGGGTGTACAGGGTATGGCAGAACAGGAGATAAATTCCTGGTGATCTGGAGGGGGTGTGTATAACTATGGTAGGGCGTGGACATAAATGATGATGAGTTGGGATCCGCTTTATTGTACCTGTAACTCCGGCGATTTCTGGCTCAGGTCGGAGAAGGCGTCACCCAGGGCCCTCTGTGTCTGCACCAGGTTGTAGAAATGTGCGGTCAGGGCTCGGGCCAGCTGCAGGACCCCCTCATACTTCCGCTTAGTGTCTCTGAGAAGCTCAATTTGGGTCTCCAACTCCAAATCTACCGTGCGAGACCCCCGGCCAAAACGTTCGGAGATTAACTGTTTTGTGCACTGCAGGGAAGAGAACGAGGTCAGTGACAGCTACGACCTGTACGGTGGCAGAGATGGGACAATACACAGCATGAGGGAGGGGACAGGGGGGGGGGGGGGAGAAGGACAGCGGAGCGACCACCAGGGCGGCAGAAGGGGCAGAGGTGAGGAAGAGGACAGCAAAGTGGGCAGAGACGTCTGGAAAGTGGCTGAGTAAGCAGAGGCGGGCAGAAGAGTGGCAGAGAGGGCAGAGACGTCCGGAAAGAGTAAGCAGAGGCGGGGAGGATGGTGGCTCAGTGGGCAGAGATGGGCAGGAGGTGACAGAGTGAGTAGAGACAGATAAGAGGGCAACAGGGTAGGCAGAGATGGACAAGAGGGTGACAGAGCAGGCAGAGATGGGAAGGAGGGCGACAGAGCAGGCAGACATGGGCAGGAGGGCGACAGAGCAGGCAGAGATGGGCAGGAGGGCGACAGAGCAGGCAGAGATGGGAAGGAGGGCGACAGAGCAGGCAGACATGGGCAGGAGGGCGACAGAGCAGGCAGACATGGGAAGGAGGGCGACAGAGCAGGCAGAGATGGGAAGGAGGGCGACAGAGCAGGCAGACATGGGCAGGAGGGCGACAGAGCAGGCAGAGATGGGAAGGAGGGCGACAGAGCAGGCAGACATGGGCAGGAGGGCGACAGAGCAGGCAGAGATGGGCAGGAGGGCGACAGAGCAGGCAGAGATGGGAAGGAGGGCGACAGAGCAGGCAGACATGGGAAGGAGGGCGACAGAGCAGGCAGAGATGGGCAGGAGGGCGACAGAGCAGACAGAGATGGGCAAGAGGGTGACGGAGCAGGCAGACATGGGCAGGAGGGCGACAGAGCAGGCAGACATGGGCAAGAGGGTGACGGAGCAGGCAGAGATGGGCAGGAGGGCGACGGAGCAGGCAGAGATGGGCAGGAGGGCGACAGAGCAGGCAGAGATGGGCAGGAGGGCGACAGAGCAGGCAGAGATGGGAAGGAGGGCGACAGAGCAGGCAGACATGGGAAGGAGGGCGACAGAGCAGGCAGAGATGGGAAGGAGGGCGACAGAGCAGGCAGACATGGGAAGGAGGGCGACAGAGCAGGCAGATATGGGAAGGAGGGCGACAGAGCAGGCAGAGATGGGAAGGAGGGCGACAGAGCAGGCAGACATGGGAAGGAGGGCGACAGAGCAGGCAGATATGGGAAGGAGGGCGACAGAGCAGGCAGACGTGGGAAGGAGGGCGACAGAGCAGGCAGAGATGGGAAGGAGGGCGACAGAGCAGGCAGACGTGGGAAGGAGGGCGACAGAGCAGGCAGAGATGGGCAAGAGGGTGACGGAGCAGGCAGACATGGGCAAGAGGGCGACAGAGCAGGCAGAGATGGGCAGGAGGGCGACAGAGCAGGCAGACATGGGCAAGAGGGCGACAGAGCAGGCAGAGATGGGAAGGAGGGCGACAGAGCAGGCAGAGATGGGAAGGAGGGCGACAGAGCAGGCAGAGATGGGCAGGAGGGCGACAGAGCAGGCAGACATGGGCAGGAGGGCGACAGAGCAGGCAGACATGGGCAGGAGGGCGACAGAGCAGGCAGACATGGGAAGGAGGGCGACAGAGCAGGCAGAGATGGGAAGGAGGGCGACAGAGCAGGCAGACATGGGCAGGAGGGCGACAGAGCAGGCAGACATGGGAAGGAGGGCGACAGAGCAGGCAGACATGGGAAGGAGGGCGACAGAGCAGGCAGAGATGGGAAGGAGGGCGACAGAGCAGGCAGACGTGGGAAGGAGGGCGACAGAGCAGGAAGAGATGGGAAGGAGGGCGACAGAGCAGGCAGAGATGGGAAGGAGGGCGACAGAGCAGGCAGAGATGGGAAGGAGGGCGACAGAGCAGGCAGAGATGGGCAGGAGGGCGACAGAGCAGGCAGACATGGGAAGGAGGGCGACAGAGCAGGCAGACATGGGAAGGAGGGCGACAGAGCAGGCAGAGATGGGAAGGAGGGCGACAGAGCAGGCAGACGTGGGAAGGAGGGCGACAGAGCAGGAAGAGATGGGAAGGAGGGCGACAGAGCAGGCAGAGATGGGAAGGAGGGCGACAGAGCAGGCAGAGATGGGAAGGAGGGCGACAGAGCAGGCAGACATGGGAAGGAGGGCGACAGAGCAGACAGAGATGGGAAGGAGGGCGACAGAGCAGGCAGAGATGGGAAGGAGGGCGACAGAGCAGGCAGAGATGGGAAGGAGGGCGACAGAGCAGGCAGAGATGGGAAGGAGGGCAACAGAGCAGGCAGAGATGGGAAGGAGGGCGACAGAGCAGGCAGAGATGGGAAGGAGGGCGACAGAGCAGGCAGACATGGGAAGGAGGGCGACAGAGCAGGCAGAGATGGGAAGGAGGGCGACAGAGCAGACAGAGATGGGAAGGAGGGCGACAGAGCAGGCAGAGATGGGAAGGAGGGCGACAGAGCAGGCAGAGATGGGAAGGAGGGCGACAGAGCAGGCAGAGATGGGAAGGAGGGCGACAGAGCAGGCAGACATGGGAAGGAGGGCGACAGAGCAGACAGAGATGGGAAGGAGGGCAACAGAGCAGGCAGAGATGGGAAGGAGGGCGACAGAGCAGGCAGACATGGGAAGGAGGGCGACAGAGCAGGCAGACATGGGCAGGAGGGCGACAGAGCAGGCAGACATGGGCAGGAGGGTGACGGAGCAAGCAGAGATGGGCAGGAGGGTGACGAAGCAGGCAGAGATGGGCAGGAGGGCAACGGAGCAGGCAGAGATGGGCAGGAGGGCGACAGAGCAGGCAGACATGGGAAGGAGGGCGACAGAGCAGGCAGACATGGGCAGGAGAGCGGGCAGAGCAGGAAGAGATGGGCAGGAGGGTGACGGAGCAGGCAGACATGGGCAGGAGAGCGGGCAGAGGGACTTGGGGTGCACTTGAGCGCTCTCTTACTTTGTACGTGTTGATCCCCCACTTTTTCACCATGTCAAACTTTTCCACAGCTAAACCTCGAGACATCTCCTCAGATGTGAGTGAAGGATGTGAGGACGGCTGAGACATGGATCCTGGAAGAAAAGACATGACAGTCTCAGTACATAAGACAATGTCCCCTCCTCCTAGTATCCACCACTGAGACAGCGGGCGAGGGGCTGCTCCAGGGGTATCACCGCCATCTCCAATTTCAGGGTTATATAGGTAAAGCCCAGACAGCATATTATCCAGCCAGAAGATGGCGCTAATAGGGTCTGACTGGTCTCACTACAATCCCACCAATAACAGCACCCAACCACTAGGGGGCGCCATATAGTAAGAGATGGCACAGTGGGGGCTATTACTGGACTACCATACAAGCCACAGAGAGGAGCCCTAAGGGAACAGGGGAGGTTTAGGATGAGTAATGGGGAATGGAAGCGCTCTACAAGGACAGTCTCCAGATTATAAGGCTCTAACACTCTACAAAGACAGTCTCCGGATTATAAGGCTCTAGCGCTCTACAACCACAGTCTCCGGATTATAAGGCTCTAGCGCCCTCCTGCCCATGTCTGCCTGCTCCGTCCGGATTATAAGGCTCTAGCACTCTACAAGGACAGTCTCTGGATTATAAGGCTCTAACACTCTACAAGGACAGTCTCCGGATTGTAAGGCTCTAGCGCTCTACAACCACAGTCTCTGGATTATAAGGCTCTAGCGCTCTACAAGGACAGTCTCCGGATTGTAAGGCTCTAGCGCTCTACAAGGACAGTCTCCAGATTATAAGGCTCTAACACTCTACAAAGACAGTCTCCAGATTATAAGGCTCTAGCAGTCTACAAGGACAGTCTCCAGATTATAAGGCTCTAGCGCTCTACAACCACAGTCTCCGGATTATAAGGCTCTAGCGCTCTACAACCACAGTCTCCGGATTATAAGGCTCTAGCGCTCTACAAGGACAGTCTCCGGATTATAAGGCTCTAGCGCTCTACAAAGACAGTCTCCAGATTATAAGGCTCTAGCGCTCTACAAGGACAGTCTCCGGATTGTAAGGCTCTAGCGCTCTACAAGGACAGTCTCCGGATTATAAGGCTCTAGCGCTCTACAACCACAGTCTCCGGATTATAAGGCTCTACAAGGACAGTCTCTGGATTATAAAGCTCTAACATTCTACAAAGACAGTCTCCAGATAAAAGGCTCTAGCGCTCTACAAGGACAGTCTCTGGATTATAAGGCTTTAGCAGTCTACAACCACAGTCTCCGGGTTATAAGGCTCTAGCGCTCTACAACCAAACTCTCCAGATTATAAGGCTCTAGCGCACTACAGCCACAGTCTGCATATTATAAGGCTCTAGCGCACTACAGCCACAGTCTGCATATTATAAGGCTCTAGCGCTCTACAACGGCAGTCTCCGGATTATAAGACTCTAGCGCTCTACAACCACAGTCTCCGGATTGTAAGGCTCTAGCGCTCTACAAGGACAGTCTGCATATTATAAGGCTCTAACGCTCTACAAAGACAGTCTCCGGATTATAAGGCTATAGCACTCTACAACCACAGTCTCCGGATTATAAGGCTCTAGCAGTCTACAAGGACAGTCACCGGATTATAAGGCTCTAGCACTCTACAACCACAGTCTCCAGATTATAAGGCTCTAGCGCTCTACAACCACAGACTCCGGATTATAAGGCTCTAGCGCTCTACAAGGACAGTCTCTGGATTATACGGCTCTAGTGCTCTACAACGACAGTCTCTGGAGTTTTAAGGCTCTAGTGCTCTACAAGGACAATCTCTGGATTGTAAGGCTCTAGCGCTCTTCTAGGACAGCCTCTGGATTATAAGGCTCTAGCGCTCTACAGCCACAGTCTCTGAATTATAAGGCTCTAGCGCTCTACAAGGAATAGTCTCCCGATTATAAGGCTCTAGCGCTCTACAACCACAGTCTCTGGATTATAAGGCTCTAGCGCTCTACAAGGACAGTCTCCGGATTGTAAGGCTCTAGCGCTCTACAAGGACAGTCTCCGGATTGTAAGGCTCTAGCGCTCTACAAGGACAGTCTCCAGATTATAAGGCTCTAACACTCTACAAAGACAGTCTCCAGATTATAAGGCTCTAGCAGTCTACAAGGACAGTCTCCAGATTATAAGGCTCTAGCGCTCTACAACCACAGTCTCCGGATTATAAGGCTCTAGTGCTCTACAACCACAGTCTCCGGATTATAAGGCTCTAGCGCTCTACAAGGACAGTCTCCGGATTGTAAGGCTCTAGCGCTCTACAAAGACAGTCTCCAGATTATAAGGCTCTAGCGCTCTACAAGGACAGTCTCCGGATTGTAAGGCTCTAGCGCTCTAAAAGGACAGTCTCCGGATTATAAGGCTCTAGCGCTCTACAACCACAGTCTCCGGATTATAAGGCTCTACAAGGACAGTCTCTGGATTATAAAGCTCTAACATTCTACAAAGACAGTCTCCAGATAAAAGGCTCTAGCGCTCTACAAGGACAGTCTCTGGATTATAAGGCTTTAGCAGTCTACAACCACAGTCTCCGGGTTATAAGGCTCTAGCGCTCTACAACCAAATTCTCCAGATTATAAGGCTCTAGCGCACTACAGCCACAGTCTGCATATTATAAGGCTCTAGCGCTCTACAACGGCAGTCTCCGGATTATAAGACTCTAGCGCTCTACAACCACAGTCTCTGGATTGTAAGGCTCTAGCGCTCTACAAGGACAGTCTGCATATTATAAGGCTCTAACGCTCTACAATGGCAGTCTCCGGATTATAAGACTCTAGAGCTCTACAACCACAGTCTCCGGATTGTAAGGCTCTAGCGCTCTACAAGGACAGTCTCCGGATTATAAGGCTCTAGCACTCTACAAGGACAGTCTCCGGATTATAAGGCTCTAGTGCTCTACAAGGACAGTCTCCAGATTATAAGGCTCTAGCGCTCTACAACCACAGTCTCTGGATTTTAAGGCTCTAGCTCTCTACAACCACAGTCTCCGGATTATAAGGCTCTAGCGCTCTACAAGGACAGTCTCCGGATTATAAGGCTCTAGCAGTCTACAAGGACAGTCACCGGATTATAAGGCTCTAGCGCTCTACAACCACAGTCTCCAGATTATAAGGCTCTAGCGCTCTACAACCACAGACTCCGGATTATAAGGCTCTAGCGCTCTACAAGGACAGTCTCTGGATTATACGGCTCTAGTGCTCTACAACGACAGTCTCTGGAGTTTTAAGGCTCTAGTGCTCTACAAGGACAATCTCTGGATTGTAAGGCTCTAGCGCTCTTCTAGGACAGTCTCTGGATTATAAGGCTCTAGCGCTCTACAGCCACAGTCTCTGAATTATAAGGCTCTAGCGCTCTACAAGGAATAGTCTCCCGATTATAAGGCTCTAGCGCTCTACAACCACAGTCTCCGGATTATAAAGCTCTAGTGCTCTAAAACCACAGTCTGCATATTATAAGGCTCTAGCGCTCTACAACCACAGTCTCTGGATTATAAGGCTCTAGCGCTCTACAAGGACAGTCTCCGGATTGTAAGGCTCTAGCGCTCTACAAGGACAGTCTCCGGATTATCAGGCTCTAAGGCTCTACAAGGACAGTCTCCGGATTATCAGGCTCTAGTGCTCTACAAGGACAGTCTCCGGATTCTAAGGCTCTAGCAGTCTACAAGGACAGTCTCCGGATTATAAAGCTCTAGCGCTCTACAACCAGTGTCTCCGGATTGTAAGGCTCTAGCGCTCTACAAGGACAGTCTCCGGATTATAAGGATCTAGCGCTCTACAACCACAGTCTCTGGATTATAAGGTTCTAGCGCTCTACAACCACAGTCTGCATATTATAAAGCTCTAGCGCTCTACAAGGACAGTCTCCGGATTAGAAGGCTCTAGCGCTCTTCTAGGACAGTCTCCGGATTATAAGGCTCTAATGCTCTACAAAGACAGTCTCCGGATTATAAGGCTCTAGCACTCTACAACCACAGTCTCCGGATTATAAGGCTCTAGTGCTCTACAAGGAATAGTCTCCGGATTGTAAGGCTCTAGCGCTCTACAACCACATTCTCCAGATTATAAGGCCCTAGCGCTCTACAACGGCAGTCTACACATTATAAGGCTCTAGCGCTCTACAACGACAGTCTCCGAATTATCAGGCTCTAGCACTCTACAACCACATTCTCCGGATTATAAGGCCCTAGCGCTCTACAACGACAGTCTCCGAATTATCAGGCTCTAGCACTCTACAACCACATTCTCCGGATTATAAGGCCCTAGCGCTCTACAACCACAGTCTCCGGATTATAAGGCTCTAGTGCTCTACAAGGAATAGTCTCCGGATTGTAAGGCTCTAGCGCTCTACAACCACATTCTCCAGATTATAAGGCCCTAGCGCTCTACAACCACATTCTCCGGATTATAAGGCCCTAGCGCTCTACAACGACAGTCTCCGAATTATCAGGCTCTAGCGCTCTACAACCACAGTCTACATATCATAAGGCTCTAGCGCTCTACAACCACAGTCTCTGTATTATAAGGTTCTAGCGCTCTACTCATACCGTTACCTGAGTCTCTATCATGATTGGCTATCCTGCAGGCTGCTGACTGGCTGGGAGAAATGAGCGGAGGTCTAGGAATGGAGCAACAAGGGGGCGGGGCTTCTAGAGACGTATGACCAATCAGAAGGAGTTGGAAAAACGGAAGCGGGATGAGAGACAAATGTAAAAGAGGAATGTGAAGAATGAGGAGGAAAGGAGGGAAGGAAGGGAGGTAAGTAAAGGAGAGATGGAAGGAAAGGAAGGAAGGGAGGGGTGAGTAACAGTGCGTATGGAAGAGCAATGCGACGAGCGAGAAGGAGGAGAGAGGAGCAAAGATGGTGATAAGCAGGAAAGAGAAATAGTGGTGGGGGGACAAATAAGAAAAGTAATGAAGATAGGAGGAAGAGAAATATGAAGAATACGATAGAGGAGACACGGGGATAACAGAGGATATAAAGCAGAATGGTGAGAAGGAAAGAGAAGAGGCGAGGAATGAGAAAACACATAGAGGAGAGGCAAAGACAAAGAAGTGAGTGAGAAAATAGAGAAAGTAAGATGACTACAGACAGTGAGACTCATCTACCCCAAGATCCCACCAGAACCAGCATATCACCCCAGCCCTGCAGATAGATAGGTTACAGTAACCAGAACCAGTATATCACCCCAGCCCTGCAGATAGATAGGTTATAGTAACCAGACCCAGCATATCACCCCAGCCCTGCAGATAGATAGGTTACTGTCACCAGACCCAGCATATCCCCCCAGCCCTGCAGATAGATAGGTTACTGTCACCAGAACCAGCATATCACCCCAGCCCTGCAGATAGATAGGTTACTGTCACCAGAACCAGCATATCACCCCAGCCCTGCAGATAGATAGGATACTGTCACCAGAACCAGCATATCACCCCAGCCCTGCAGATAGATAGGTTACTGTCACCAGAACCAGCATATCACCCCAGCCCTGCAGATAGATAGGTTACTGTCACCAGAACCAGCATATCACCCCAGCCCTGCAGATAGATAGGTTACTGTCACCAGAACCAGCATATCACCCCAGCCCTGCAGATAGATAGGTTACTGTCACCAGAACCAGCATATCACCCCAGCCCTGCAGATAGATAGGTTACTGTCACCAGAACCAGCATATCACCCCAGCCCTGCAGATAGATAGGTTACTGTCACCAGAACCAGTATATCACCCCAGCCCTGCAGATAGATAGGTTACTGTCACCAGAACCAGCATATCACCCCAGCCCTGCAGATAGATAGGTTACTGTCACCAGAACCAGCATATCACCCCAGCCCTGCAGATAGATAGGTTACTGTCACCAGACCCAGCATATCACCCCAGCCCTGCAGATAGATAGGTTACTGTCCCCAGAACCAGCATATCACCCCAGCCCTGCAGATAGATAGGTTACTGTCCCCAGAACCAGCATATCACCCCAGCCCTGCAGATAGATAGGTTACTGTCACCAGAACCAGCATATCACCCCAGCCCTGCAGATAGATAGGTTACTGTCACCAGACCCAGCATATCACCCCAGCCCTGCAGATAGATAGGTTACTGTCACCAGAACCAGCATATCACCCCAGCCCTGCAGATAGATAGGTTACTGTCACCAGAATCAGCATATCACCCCAGCCCTGCAGATAGATAGGTTAGTGTCACCAGTACCAGCATATCACCCCAGCCCTGCAGATAGATAGGTTACTGTCACCAGAACCAGCATATCACCCCAGTCCTGCAGATAGATAGGTTACTGTCACCAGAACCAGCATATCACCCCAGCCCTGCAGATAGATAGGTTATAGTAACCAGAACCAATATATCACCCCAGCCCTGCAGATAGATAGGTTACTGTCACCAGAACCAGCATATCACCCCAGCCCTGCAGATAGATAGGTTAGTGTCACCAGACCCAGTATATCACCCCAGCCCTGCAGATAGATAGGTTATAGTAACCAGAACCAATATATCACCCCAGTCCTGCAGATAGATAGGTTAGTGTCACCAGAACCAGCATATCACCCCAGTCCTGCAGATAGATAGGTTACTGTCACCAGAACCAGTATATCACCCCAGCCCTGCAGATAGATAGGTTACTGTCACCAGACCCCAGCATATCACCCCAGCCCTGCAGATAGATAGGTTACTGTCATCAGAACCAGCATATCACCCCAGCCCTGCAGATAGATAGGTTACTGTCACCAGAACCAGCATATCACCCCAGCCCTGCAGATAGATAGGTTATAGTAACCAGAACCAATATATCACCCCAGTCCTGCAGATAGATAGGTTAGTGTCACCAGAACCAGCATATCACCCCAGTCCTGCAGATAGATAGGTTAGTGTCACCAGAACCAATATATCACCCCAGCCCTGCAGATAGATAGGTTAGTGTCACCAGAACCAGCATATCACCGGAGCCCTGCAGATAGATAGGTTACTGTCACCAGACCCAGCATATCACCCAGCCCTGCAGATAGATAGGTTAGTGTCACCAGAATCAACATATCACCCCAGCCCTGCAGATAAATAGGTTACTGTCACCAGAACCAGCATATCACCCCAGCCCTGCAGATAGATAGGTTACTGTCACCAGAACCAGCATATCACCCCAGCCCTGCAGATAAATAGGTTACTGTCACCAGAACCAGCATATCACCCCAGCCCTGCAAATAGATAGGTTACTGTCACCAGAACCAGCATATCACCCCAGCCCTGCAGATAGATAGGTTACTGTCACCAGAACCAGCATATCACCCCAGCCCTGCAGATAGATAGGTTACTGTCACCAGAACCAGCATATCACCCCAGCCCTGCAGATAGATAGGTTACTGTCACCAGACCCAGTATATCAGCCCAGCCCTGCAGATAGATAGGTTACTGTCACCAGAACCAGCATATCACCCCAGCCCTGCAGATAGATAGGTTACTGTCACCAGAACCAGCATATCACCCCAGCCCTGAAGATAGATAGGTTACTGTCACCAGACCCAGTATATCACCCCAGCCCTGCAGATAGATAGGTTACTGTCACCAGAACCAGCATATCACCCCAGCCCTGAAGATAGATAGGTTACTGTCAACAGAACCAGCATATCACCCCAGCCCTGCAGATAGATAGGTTACTGTCACCAGAACCAGCATATCACCCCAGCCCTGCTGGGGTCAAGGGAATGGGGTGTGGCTTAAGATGCACCAACGTGAGCTCCCACAATGCACTGCACTCTGCTAGCCTTCACAGTTATGACTGCAACTAATAAAGACACGAGGGGTCACATACTTATCCTGTGAGATGTCAGAAAGATGTTACGTAGGAAGAGCAAAAGCAAAGAGAGACCACCAAGAAAAAAATTAATAGCCCCGATGACATCACAGAAAGAAGGAATAGCCCTGATGACATCACAGAAGGAATTAATAGCCCCGATGACATCACAGAAAGAAGGAATAGCCCTGATGACATCACAGAAGGAATTAATAGCCCCCACCAAATCCACGTTTCGGGCTGAATGCGGTCCACCAATCAGCACCTTACAATTTACCCAATGCACAGGGGCCACCCCCAATCCCAGGCTCTCGGGCTCCTGCACCACCACAGTCTATATGAGGAGGTATCGAGCATTGCAGGCCCACCGAGACTCTAAGCTGAGCCCTGTCATTCCGGGATTTGGTGAGGCCAATCAATAATAGGAGCAGAGGCGAAGGGTTAATAGCAGCCATTACCAGGAGGATACGATTACGGCAGATAGGCCTGACGGGAGATGTCCCATGCAGAAAGCTACACCAGGCCAAGAGACATGCTCAGGTTATGTATATAGACAGTGACCTTGTCCCTCTGCACTCAGGAACCGCAGTCCAAGGTAGTTTGGATTAAACTGCACCGCAGGCCCTAAAACCAGACAGCGAGAACCATGAGAGGGGCGGTTAGTCCATAGATGGTAAAGAGGACATCTAGGTCATCTTCTAGAAACAGGAAGTGTGCAAAATACAGGTCAACCTCCTCCAACCAGTATACATCCAGAAGTGCTGAGATATAATGACCCCCAGACTCTGTATCACTAGTACAGGACACCATCGTCTCTCCACCATGGTGGTCTCCTCATCACTAGTAACAGGGCACCATAGTCTCTACATCATGGTTTTCTCCTCATCACTAGTATAGGACACCATCGTCTCTCCATCATGGAGGTCTTCTCATCACTAGTACAGGACACCACAGTCTCTACATCATGGTTGTCTCCTCATCACTAGTACAGGACACCACAGTCTCCCCACCATGGTGCCCTCCAATATATACCATCAGTAGTACAGGACACCACAGTCTCTCCACCATGGTGCCCTCCATTACATCCCATCACTAGTACAGGACACCACAGTCTCTCCACCATGGTGCCCTCCAATATATACCATCAGTAGTACAGGACACCATAGTCTCTCCACCATGGTGCCCTCCATTACATCCCATCACCAGTACAGGATTCCATAGTCTCTCCACCATGGTGCCCTCCATTACATTCCATCACCAGTACAGGACACCATAGTCTCTCCACCATGGTGCCCTCCATTACATTCCATCACCAGTACAGGACACCATAGTCTCTCCACCATGGTGCCCTCCATTACATCCCATCACCAGTACAGGACACCATAGTCTCTCCACCATGGTGCCCTCCATTACATCCCATCACCAGTACAGGATTCCATAGTCTCTCCACCATAGTGCCCTCCATTACATTCCATCACTAGTACAGGACACCATAGTCTCTCCACCATGGTGCCCTCCATTACATCCCATCACTAGTACAGGACACCATAGTCTCTCCACCATGGTGCCCTCCATTACATCCCATCACCAGTACAGGACACCATAGTCTCCCCACCATGGTGCCCTCCATTACATCCCATCACTAGTACAGGACTCCATAGTCTCCCCACCATGGTGCCCTCCATTACATCCCATCACTAGTACAGGACTCCATAGCCTCCCCACCATGGTGCCCTCCATTACATCCCATCAATAGTACAGGACACCACAGTCTCCCCACCATGGTGACCTGCATTACATCCCATCACTAGTACAGGACTCCATAGTCTCCCCACCATGGTGCCCTCCATTACATCCCATCACTAGTACAGGACTCCATAGTCTCTCCACCATGGTGCCCTCCATTACATCCCATCACCAGTACAGGACACCATAGTCTCCCCACCATGGTGCCCTCCATTACATCCCATCACCAGTACAGGATTCCATAGTCTCTCCACCATGGTGCCCTCCATTACATCCCATCACCAGTACAGGACACCATAGTCTCTCCACCATGGTGCCCTCCATTACATCCCATCATCAGTACAGGACACCATAGTCTCTCCACCATCGTGGTCTCCATTACATCCCATCACTAGTACAGGACACCATAGTCTCTCCACCATGGTGCCCTCCATTACATCCCATCACCAGTACAGGACACCATAGTCTCTCCACCATGGTGCCCTCCATTACATCCCATCATCAGTACAGGACACCATAGTCTCTCCACCATGGTGCCCTCCATTACATCCCATCACCAGTACAGGACACCATAGTCTCTCCACCATGGTGCCCTCCATAACATCCCATCACTAGTACAGGACACCATAGTCTCTCCACCATGGTGCCCTCCATTACATCCCATCACTAGTACAGGACACCATCGTCTCTCCACCATGGTGGTCTCCTCATCACTAGTACAGGACACCACAGTCTCTCCACCATGGTGCCCTCCAATATATACCATCAGTAGTACAGGACACCATAGTCTCTCTATCATGCTGGTCTCCATTACATCCCATCATTAGTAACAGGGCACCATAGTCTCTACATCATGGTTGTCTCCTCATCACTAGTACAGGACACCACAGTCTCTCCACCATGGTGCCCTCCAATATATACCATCAGTAGTACAGGACACCATAGTCTCTCCACCATCGTGGTCTCCATTACATCCCATCACTAGTACAGGACACCATAGTCTCTCCACCATGGTGGTCTCCATTACATCCCATCACTAGTACAGGACTCCATAGTCTCTCCACCATGGTGGTCTCCATTACATCCTGTCACGGAGCAAAGGTATATGTCCTTCCTCCGGAGGATATCTTGAATCAACAGGGACGCAAGAGGTCGGGAGGCAACAGCAATTTATTGTAATCCACAAAGTTAGTAGCCGGCGGCGGTCACATCAACCGTAATAACAATAAGTCCACAGAAGTCACAATCCAATGATAGCTTTGGCTCCTTGGTCCTGTAACTAAATCCTGGCTCTCTGCAGAGCTGTGCACAGGCCGGCTAACACATACTAACTGCTAGCTATATACTATATACTAAGACTGTTACATCCTATATCTGTGGGTGGGAAGGGCTGAGTCACAGATCCTTCCCCCCTCACCTATGCCAAACAGAGCAGACTCCCTGTCTCCTGTGGACAATGCACCGTCCAACATCTTCTTGGAGACACTGATCAGATTATCTCCACCCATTGTCCTCACTGGTCCTCACTAGTTAGAGGTATTTGCATACAATGTGCTAACACACTAGACCCCAATCAGCCAACTACACATTGATGTATACAACAGGTTAGAGAATACATTCCACACCAAATATATATTACACATTGCCTATAGTATAGACTCTAACCATCCCGTGACACATCCCATCACTAGTACAGGACACCATAGTCTCTCCATCATGGTGGTCTCCATTACATCCCATCACTAGTACAGGACTCCATAGTCTCTCCACCATGGTGCTCTCCATTACATCCCATCACTAGTACAGGACACCATATTTTCTCCACCATGGTGCCCTCCAATATATAACATCAATAGTACAGGACACCATAGTCTCTCCACCATGATGGTCTCCTCATCACTAGTACAGGACTCTATAGTCTCTCCACCATGGTGCCCTCCATTACATCCCATCACCAGTACAGGATTCCATAGTCTCTCCACCATGGTGCCATTACATTCCATCACCAGTACAGGACACCATAGTCTCTCCACCATGGTGCCCTCCATTACATCCCATCACCAGTACAGAACACCATAGTCTCTCCACCATGGTGCCCTCCATTACATCCCATCATCAGTACAGGACACCATAGTCTCTCCACCATGGTGCCCCCCATTACATCCCATCACTAGTACAGGACACCATAGTCTCCACCATGGTGCCCTCCATTACATCCCATCACTAGTACAGGACTCCATAGTCTCCCCACCATGGTGCCCTCCATTATGTCCCATCACTAGTACAGGACACCACAGTCTCACCACCATGGTGCCCTCCATTACATCCCATCACCAGTACAGGACATCATAGTCTCTCCACCATGGTGCCCTCCATTACATCCCATCACCAGTACCGGACACCATAGTCTCTCCACCATGGTGCCCTCCATTACATCCCATCACCAGTACTGGACACCATAGTCTCTCCACCATGGTGCCCTCCATTACATCCCATCACTAGTACAGGACACCATAGTCTCCCCACCATGGTGCCCTCCATTACTTCCCATCACTAGTACAGGACACCATAGTCTCCCCACCATGGTGCCCTCCATTACACCCCATCACTAGTACAGGACTCCATAGTCTCTCCACCATGGTGCCGTCCATTACATCCCATCACCAGTACAGGACATCATAGTCTCTCCACCATGGTGCCCTCCATAACATCCCATCACTAGTACAGGACTCCATAGTCTCCCCACCATGGTGCCCTCCATTACATCCCATCACTAGTACAGGACACCATAGTCTCTCCACCATGGTGCCCTCCATAACATCCCATCACTAGTACAGGACTCCATAGTCTCCCCACCATGGTGCCCTCCATTACATCCCATCACTAGTACAGGACACCATAGTCTCTCCACCATGGTGCCCTCCATAACATCCCATCACCAGTACAGGACACCATAGTCTCTCCACCATGGTGCCCTCCATTACATCCCATCACTAGTACAGGACTCCATAGTCTCTCCATCATGGTGCCCTCCATTACATCCCATCACCAGTACAGGACTCCATAGTCTCTCCATCATGGTGCCCTCCATTACATCCCATCACTAGTACAGGACTCCATAGTCTCTCCATCATGGTGCCCTCCATTACATCCCATCATCAGTACAGGACACCATAGTCTCCCCACCATCGTGACCTCCATTACTTCCCATCACTAGTACAGGACTCCATAGTCTCTCCATCATAGTGACCTCCATTACATCCCATCACTAGTACAGGACTCCATAGTCTCTACATCATGGTGCCCTCCATTACATCCCATCACTAGTACAGGACTCCATAGACTCTCCAACATGGTGGTCTCCATTACATTCCATCACCAGTACAGGACTCCATAGTCTCCCCACCATCGTGACCTCCATTACATCCCATCACTAGTACAGGACACCATAGTCTCTCCACCATGGTGCCCTCCATTACATCCCATCACTAGTACAGGGCACCATAGACTCTCCACCATGGTGCCCTCCATTACATCCCATCACCAGTACAGGCCACCATAGTCTCTCCACCATGGTGCCCTCCATTACATCCCATCACTAGTACAGGACACCATAGTCTCTCCATCATGGTGACCTCAATTACATCCCATCACTAGTACAGGACTCCATAGTCTCTCCACCATGGTGCCCTCCATTACATACCATCACCAGTACAGGACACCATAGTCTCCCCACCATGGTGCCCTCTATTACATCCCATCACTAGTACAGGACTCCATAGTCTCTCCACCATCGTGACCTCCATTACATCCCATCACCAGTACAGGACACCATAGTCTCCCCACCATGGTGCCCTCCATTACATTCCATCACTAGTACAGGACACCATAGTCTCCCCACCATGGTGCCCTCCATTACATCCCATCACTAGTACAGGACACCATAGTCTCTCCATCATGGTGACCTCCATTACATTCCATCACCAGTACAGGACACCATAGTCTCTCCATCATGGTGACCTCTATTACATCCCATCATCAGTACAGGACACCATAGTCTCTCCATCATGGTGACCTCCATTACATCCCATCACCAGTACAGGACTCCATAGTCTCCCCACCATCGTGACCTCCATTACATCCCATCACCAGTACAGGACACCACAGTCTCCCCACCATGGTGACCTCCATTACATCCCATCACTAGTACAGGACTCCATAGTCTCTCCACCATGGTGCCCTCCATTACATCCCATCACCAGTACAGGACACCATATTCTCTCTACCATGATGCCCTCCATTACATCCCATCACCAGTACAGGACTCCATAGTCTCTCCACCATGGTGACCTCCATTACATCCCATCACTAGTACAGGACTCCATAGTCTCTCCACCATCGTGACCTCCATTACATCCCATCACCAGTACAGGACACCATAGTCTCCCCACCATGGTGCCCTCCATTACATTCCATCACTAGTACAGGACACCATAGTCTCCCCACCATGGTGCCCTCCATTACATCCCATCACCAGTACAGGACACCATAGTCTCCCCACCATGGTGCCCTCCATTACATCCCATCACTAGTACAGGACACCATAGTCTCTCCATCATGGTGACCTCCATTACATCCCATCACCAGTACAGGACACCATAGTCTCCCCACCATGGTGCCCTCCATTACATCCCATCACTAGTACAGGACACCATAGTCTCTCCACCATGGTGCCCTCCATTACATCCCATCACTAGTACAGGACACCACAGTCTCCCCACCATCGTGACCTCCATTACATCCCATCACTAGTACAGGACACCATAGTCTCCCCACCATGGTGCCCTCCATTACATCCCATCACCAGTACAGGACTCCGTAGTCTCCCCACCATGGTGCCCTCCATTACATCCCATCACTAGTACAGGACACCATAGTCTCTCCACCATGGTGCCCTCCATTACATCCCATCACCAGTACAGGACACCATAGTCTCCCCACCATGGTGCCCTCCATTACATCCCATCACTAGTACAGGACTCCATAGTCTCCCCACCATGGTGCCCTCCATTACATCCCATCACTAGTACAGGACTCCATAGCCTCCCCACCATGGTGCCCTCCATTACATCCCATCAATAGTACAGGACACCACAGTCTCCCCACCATGGTGACCTGCATTACATCCCATCACTAGTACAGGACTCCATAGTCTCCCCACCATGGTGCCCTCCATTACATCCCATCACTAGTACAGGACTCCATAGTCTCTCCACCATGGTGCCCTCCATTACATCCCATCACCAGTACAGGACACCATAGTCTCCCCACCATGGTGCCCTCCATTACATCCCATCACTAGTACAGGACACCATAGTCTCTCCATCATGGTGCCCTCCATTACATCCCATCACCAGTACAGGACTCCATAGTCTCCCCACCATGGTGCCCTCCATTACATCCCATCACCAGTACAGGACTCCATAGTCTCTCCATCATGGTGACCTCCATTACATTCCATCACCAGTACAGGACTCCATAGTCTCTCCATCATGGTGCCCTCCATTACATCCCATCACTAGTACAGGACTCCATAGTCTCCCCACCATGGTGCCCTCCATTACATCCCATCACCAGTACAGGACTCCATAGTCTCCCCACCATGGTGCCCTCCATTACATTCCATCACCAGTACAGGACTCCATAGTCTCCCCACCATGGTGCCCTCCATTACATCCCATCACCAGTACAGGACTCCATAGTCTCCCCACCATGGTGCCCTCTATTACATTCCATCACCAATACAGGACTCCATAGTCTCTACAGAAGTTCCTGAGGGTAAATTATAGTTACAACGACAAAATCCAAGCAGATGATGACTGTAACTCTAATACAGAGGTCCAGAGCCGGGATATAACACTCCCCCATGGAGAATTCCAGATTCCCTGTTTACTGTAAGAACGTTTGGGACATCTGGGACTATGTGAGGAGTTCATGATGAATCAGCCCAAATAAAGGAATTTTCCACACAGTTCCCCAGTTCTTACAAGACTTGATGACGGCTTCTATGACTAAATCCTGGGGTCTTGACCACAAACCTTCTGGCAGCAATGTGAATCTTCCCTACAAGTTACTGATGTGTACAAACCAAGAGTTCCTTATAATCTCGGACTCGTCGTCCTCCGGCCACCAGGGAAGTTCCTCATCAGCTTCTCCCGACTCCTCATTTTACAATGAACTAAGTGCTAAACATGAGCCCGGCCTGCAGGACAGGAGGAGAAGGAAGTAACCCAACAGGTCTGCAGCGTGGTGGACGTCTTCCAGAAGATAAACAGCAAAGAAGATCATCAGGAGCTCTCCGGGAACAGTCATCAAGCTGCAGGCCGCGGCTAATTACACAGTCAGCCACATGCCGCCTATAACTGGCCAAAAATCTCTGTGTACCCAATAACATCCCATAGGCAGTGCCCATAAACCACTAAGTACAGACCCCAAGTGATGTCTCTACATTCAGCTCCTAACACACAGACAACTAAGTGACATCATCAGAAGTCTTCTGCCCCCTATACATAGACACTAAGGGTGACATCATCCCTGTCCTTATCTTCTGTGACACACACAGACCCCAAGGTGACATCATCAGTGTCCTCACAGTCTGCCAATCACATATAGACACACAGGTGACATCATCAGTGTCCTTACAGTCTGCCAATCACATATAGACACACAGGTGACATCATCAGTGTCCTCACAGTCTGCCAATCACATATAGACACACAGGTGACATCATCAGTGTCCTCACAGTCTGCCAATCACATATAGACACACAGGTGACATCATCAGTGTCCTTACAGTCTGCCAATCACATATAGACACACAGGTGACATCATCAGTGTCCTCACAGTCTGCCAATCACATATAGACACACAGGTGACATCATCAGTGTCCTCACAGTCTGCCAATCACATATAGACACACAGGTGACATCATCAGGGTCCTTACAATCTGCCAATCACATATAGACACACAGGTGACATCATCAGTGTCCTCACAGTCTGCCAATCACATATAGACACACAGGTGACATCATCAGTGTCCTCACAGTCTGCCAATCACATATAGACACACAGGTGACATCATCAGTGTCCTCACAGTCTGCCAATCACATATAGACACACAGGTGACATCATCAGTGTCCTTACAGTCTGCCAATCACATATAGACACACAGGTGACATCATCAGTGTCCTTACAGTCTGCCAATCACGTATAGACACACAGGTGACATCATCAGTGTCCTTACAGTCTGCCAATCACATATAGACACACAGGTGACATCATCAGTGTCCTTACAGTCTGCCAATCACATAAAGACACACAGGTGACATCATCAGTGTCCTTACAGTCTGCCAATCACATATAGACACACAGGTGACATCATCAGTGTCCTTACAGTCTGCCAATCACATATAGACATACAGGTGACATCATCAGGGTCCTTACAGTCTGCCAATCACATATAGACACACAGGTGACATCATCAGTGTCCTTACAGTCTGCCAATCACATATAGACACACAGGTGACATCATCAGTGTCCTTACAGTCTGCCAATCACATATAGACACACAGGTGACATCATCAGTGTCCTTACAGTCTGCCAATCACATATAGACACACAGGTGACATCATCAGAGTCCTTACAGTCTGCCAATCACATATAGACACACAGGTGACATCATCAGTGTCCTTACAGTCTGCCAATCACGTATAGACACACAGGTGACATCATCAGTGTCCTTACAGTCTGCCAATCACGTATAGACACACAGGTGACATCATCAGGGTCCTTACAGTCTGCCAATCACATATAGACACACAGGTGACATCATCAGTGTCCTTACAGTCTGCCAATCACATATAGACACACAGGTGACATCATCAGTGTCCTTACAGTCTGCCAATCACGTATAGACACACAGGTGACATCATCAGGGTCCTTACAGTCTGCCAATCACATATAGACACACAGGTGACATCATCAGTGTCCTTACAGTCTACCAATCACGTATAGACACACAGGTGACATCATCAGGGTCCTTACAGTCTGCCAATCACATATAGACACACAGGTGACATCATCAGTGTCCTTACAGTCTGCCAATCACGTATAGACACACAGGTGACATCATCAGTGTCCTTACAGTCTGCCAATCACGTATAGACACACAGGTGACATCATCAGTGTCCTTACAGTCTGCCAATCACGTATAGACACACAGGTGACATCATCAGTGTCCTTACAGTCTGCCAATCACATATAGACACACAGGTGACATCATCAGTGTCCTTACAGTCTACCAATCACGTATAGACACACAGGTGACATCATCAGTGTCCTTACAGTCTGCCAATCACGTATAGACACACAGGTGACATCATCAGGGTCCTTACAGTCTGCCAATCACATATAGACACACAGGTGACATCATCAGAGTCCTTACAGTCTGCCAATCACATATAGACACACAGGTGACATCATCAGGGTCCTTACAGTCTGCCAATCACATATAGACACACAGGTGACATCATCAGTGTCCTTACAGTCTGCCAATCACATATAGACACACAGGTGACATCATCAGTGTCCTTACAGTCTGCCAATCACATATAGACACACAGGTGACATCATCAGTGTCCTTACAGTCTGCCAATCACATATAGACACACAGGTGACATCATCAGGGTCCTTACAGTCTGCCAATCACATATAGACACACAGGTGACATCATCAGTGTCCTTACAGTCTGCCAATCACATATAGACACACAGGTGACATCATCAGTGTCCTTACAGTCTGCCAATCACATATAGACACACAGGTGACATCATCAGTGTCCTTACAGTCTGCCAATCACGTATAGACACACAGGTGACATCATCAGGGTCCTTACAGTCTGCCAATCACATATAGACACACAGGTGACATCATCAGTGTCCTTACAGTCTGCCAATCACATATAGACACACAGGTGACATCATCAGGGTCCTTACAGTCTGCCAATCACATATAGACACACAGGTGACATCATCAGTGTCCTTACAGTCTGCCAATCACGTATAGACACACAGGTGACATCATCAGTGTCCTTACAGTCTGCCAATCACATATAGACACACAGGTGACATCATCAGTGTCCTTACAGTCTACCAATCACGTATAGACACACAGTTGACATCATCAGGGTCCTTACAGTCTGCCAATCACATATAGACACACAGGTGACATCATCAGAGTCCTTACAGTCTGCCAATCACGTATAGACACACAGGTGACATCATCAGTGTCCTTACAGTCTGCCAATCACATACAGACACACAGGTGACATCATCAGTGTCCTTACAGTCTGCCAATCACATACAGACACACAGGTGACATCATCAGTGTCCTTACAGTCTGCCAATCACATATAGACACACAGGTGACATCATCAGTGTCCTTACAGTCTGCCAATCACATATAGACACACAGGTGACATCATCAGTGTCCTTACAGTCTGCCAATCACATACAGACACACAGGTGACATCATCAGTGTCCTTACAGTCTGCCAATCACATATAGACACACAGGTGACATCATCAGTGTCCTTACAGTCTGCCAATCACATATAGACACACAGGTGACATCATCAGTGTCCTTACATTCTGCCAATCACGTATAGACACACAGGTGACATCATCAGTGTCCTTACAGTCTGCCAATCACGTATAGACACACAGGTGACATCATCAGGGTCCTTACAGTCTGCCAATCACATATAGACACACAGGTGACATCATCAGAGTCCTTACAGTCTGCCAATCACGTATAGACACACAGGTGACATCATCAGTGTCCTTACAGTCTGCCAATCACATATAGACACACAGGTGACATCATCAGGGTCCTTACAGTCTGCCAATCACATATAGACACACAGGTGACATCATCAGTGTCCTTACAGTCTGCCAATCACATATAGACACACAGGTGACATCATCAGTGTCCTTACAGTCTGCCAATCACATATAGACACACAGGTGACATCATCAGGGTCCTTACAGTCTGCCAATCACGTATAGACACACAGGTGACATCATCAGGGTCCTTACAGTCTGCCAATCACATATAGACACACAGGTGACATCATCAGAGTCCTTACAGTCTGCCAATCACATATAGACATACAGGTGACATCATCTGTGTCCTTACAGTCTGCCAATCACGTATAGACACACAGGTGACATCATCAGAGTCCTTACAGTCTACCAATCACATATAGACACACAGGTGACATCATCAGTGTCCTTACAGTCTGCCAATCACATATAGACACACAGGTGACATCATCAGTGTCCTTACAGTCTGCCAATCACATATAGACACACAGGTGACATCATCAGTGTCCTTACAGTCTGCCAATCACATATAGACACACAGGTGACATCATCAGTGTCCTTACAGTCTGCCAATCACGTATAGACACACAGGTGACATCATCAGTGTCCTTACAGTCTGCCAATCACGTATAGACACACAGGTGACATCATCAGTGTCCTTACAGTCTGCCAATCACATATAGACACACAGGTGACATCATCAGGGTCCTTACAGTCTGCCAATCACATATAGACACACAGGTGACATCATCAGGGTCCTTACAGTCTGCCAATCACATATAGACACACAGGTGACATCATCAGTGTCCTTACAGTCTGCCAATCACGTATAGACACACAGGTGACATCATCAGGGTCCTTACAGTCTGCCAATCACATATAGACACACAGGTGACATCATCAGTGTCCTTACAGTCTGCCAATCACATATAGACACACAGGTGACATCATCAGGGTCCTTACAGTCTGCCAATCACATATAGACACACAGGTGACATCATCAGTGTCCTTACAGTCTGCCAATCACGTATAGACACACAGGTGACATCATCAGGGTCCTTACAGTCTGCCAATCACATATAGACACACAGGTGACATCATCAGTGGCCTTACAGTCTGCCAATCACGTATAGACACACAGGTGACATCATCAGGGTCCTTACAGTCTGCCAATCACGTATAGACACACAGGTGACATCATCAGTGTCCTTACAGTCTGCCAATCACATATAGACACACAGGTGACATCATCAGTGTCCTTACAGTCTGCCAATCACATATAGACACACAGGTGACATCATCAGTGTCCTTACAGTCTGCCAATCACATATAGACACACAGGTGACATCATCAGTGTCCTTACAGTCTGCCAATCACATATAGACACACAGGTGACATCATCAGAGTCCTTACAGTCTGCCAATCACGTATAGACACACAGGTGACATCATCAGTGTCCTTACAGTCTGCCAATCACATATAGACACACAGGTGACATCATCAGAGTCCTTACAGTCTGCCAATCACGTATAGACACACAGGTGACATCATCAGTGTCCTTACAGTCTGCCAATCACATATAGACACACAGGTGACATCATCAGTGTCCTCACAGTCTGCCAATCACATATAGACACACAGGTGACATCATCAGTGTCCTTACAGTCTGCCAATCACATATAGACACACAGGTGACATCATCAGTGTCCTTACAGTCTGCCAATCACATATAGACACACAGGTGACATCATCAGTGTCCTTACAGTCTGCCAATCACATATAGACACACAGGTGACATCATCAGTGTCCTTACAGTCTGCCAATCACGTATAGACACACAGGTGACATCATCAGTGTCCTTACAGTCTGCCAATCACATATAGACACACAGGTGACATCATCAGTGTCCTTACAGTCTGCCAATCACGTATAGACACACAGGTGACATCATCAGTGTCCTTACAGTCTGCCAATCACATATAGACACACAGGTGACATCATCAGTGTCCTTACAGTCTGCCAATCACGTATAGACACACAGGTGACATCATCAGAGTCCTTACAGTCTGCCAATCACGTATAGACACACAGGTGACATCATCAGAGTCCTTACAGTCTGCCAATCACATATAGACACACAGGTGACATCATCAGTGTCCTTACAGTCTGCCAATCACATATAGACCAGTGATCTGCATGCAGTGAGCTCCCCCTAGTGATAGCTGTGAGTAAACACAGTCCTATCATGTATATCAGCACGTGTGATGGCAGATGACGGCCGGCCTGTATGACAGGTATGTAAGATGCGGTAGTGACGTCACACACATGTATATGAGGCGGTCAGTTTAGCAGGACATGTCTATTACCTTTCAAGCTGCTTGTAGGAATGATTCCTTCCGTGGTCCCGCCATAACCACCAGACACGATACTCGTCTCATTTAGATTGGGGCCGGACACCATGACCTGCTGCAGATCCTACAGACAGACATCAAGGACATGGTATTGTTATTATTATGTGCTTATATAGCGCTATTAATATTACATGATGTGTGGTATTACTATTATGTTATATTCCATGGTGTACGGTATAATATATGGTGTATGGTATAATACATGGTGTACGGTATCATATTATATGATGTGCAGTATTATATTCCATGGTGTACAGTATAATACATGGTGTACGGTATCATATTATATGATGTGCAGTATTATATTCCATGGTGTACGGTATAATATATGGTGTATGGTATAATACATGGTGTACGGTATCATATTATATGATGTGCAGTATTATATTCCATGGTGTATGGTATAATACATGGTGTACGGTATCATATTATATGATGTGCAGTATTATATTCCATGGTGTATGGTATAATACATGGTGTATGGTATCATATTATTTGATGTACAGTATTATATTCCATGGTGTACAGTATAATACGTGGTGTATGGTATCATATTATTTGATGTACAGTATTATATTCCATGGTGTACAGTATAATACGTGGTGTATGGTATCATATTATTTGATGTACAGTATTATATTCCATGGTGTACAGTATAATACGTGGTGTATGGTATCATATTATTTGATGTACAGTATTATATTCCATGGTGTACAGTATAATACGTGGTGTATGGTATCATATTATTTGATGTACAGTATTATATTCCATGGTGTACAGTATAATACATGGTGTATGGTATCATATTATATGATGTGCAGTATTATATTCCATGGTGTATGGTATAATACATGGTGTACGGTATCATATTATATGATGTGCAGTATTATATTCCATGGTGTATGGTATAATACATGGTGTATGGTATCATATTATTTGATGTACAGTATTATATTCCATGGTGTACAGTATAATACATGGTGTATGGTATCATATTATATGATGTGCAGTATTATATTCCATGGTGTATGGTATAATACATGGTGTACGGTATCATATTATATGATGTGCAGTATTATATTCCATGGTGTATGGTATAATACATGGTGTACGGTATCATATTATATGATGTGCAGTATTATATTCCATGGTGTACAGTATAATACATGGTGTATGGTATCATATTATATGATGTGCAGTATTATATTCCATGGTGTATGGTATAATACATGGTGTACGGTATCATATTATATGATGTGCAGTATTATATTCCATGGTGTACAGTATAATACGTGGTGTATGGTATCATATTATATGATGTGCAGTATTATATTCCATGGTGTACAGTATAATACGTGGTGTATGGTATCATATTATATGATGTACAGTATTATATTCCATGGTGTACAGTATAATACGTGGTGTATGGTATCATATTATATGATGTGCAGTATTATATTCCATGGTGTACAGTATAATACGTGGTGTATGGTATCATATTATATGATGTGCAGTATTATATTCCATGGTGTATGGTATAATACGTGGTGTATGGTATCATATTATATGATGTACAGTATTATATTCCATGGTGTACAGTATAATACGTGGTGTATGGTATCATATTATATGATGTGCAGTATTATATTCCATGGTGTACAGTATAATACGTGGTGTATGGTATCATATTATTTGATGTACAGTATTATATTCCATGGTGTACAGTATAATACGTGGTGTATGGTATCATATTATATGATGTGCAGTATTATATTCCATGGTGTACAGTATAATACGTGGTGTATGGTATCATATTATATGATGTGCAGTATTATATTCCATGGTGTACAGTATAATACGTGGTGTATGGTATCATATTATTTGATGTACAGTATTATATTCCATGGTGTACAGTATAATACGTGGTGTATGGTATCATATTATATGATGTGCAGTATTATATTCCATGGTGTACAGTATAATACGTGGTGTATGGTATCATATTATATGATGTGCAGTATTATATTCCATGGTGTACAGTATAATACGTGGTGTATGGTATCATATTATTTGATGTACAGTATTATATTCCATGGTGTACAGTATAATACGTGGTGTATGGTATCATATTATATGATGTGCAGTATTATATTCCATGGTGTACAGTATAATACGTGGTGTATGGTATCATATTATATGATGTGCAGTATTATATTCCATGGTGTACAGTATAATACGTGGTGTATGGTATCATATTATTTGATGTACAGTATTATATTCCATGGTGTACAGTATAATACGTGGTGTATGGTATCATATTATATGATGTGCAGTATTATATTCCATGGTGTACAGTATAATACGTGGTGTATGGTATCATATTATATGATGTGCAGTATTATATTCCATGGTGTACAGTATAATACGTGGTGTATGGTATAATATATGGTGTACGGTATTATTGTAGTACATTGTGCTGTACATTGGAGGATTTACATACAATACACAAAACAAGAGCAATACTAGCAGTGACCATTAGGTACATTGGGAAAGAGGACTCGGGTGCAAGAGCTTACAATCTGGAGCAGATCAGAGGAAAGCAGAGTAGGAGGTTATATCTGTTACGCATCAGGGTATTTGGTCACAGATGTAAGGAGAGGACAGGAGATTAGGTCATGTATGGAGAGGACAGGAGATTAGGTCATGTATGGAGAGGACAGGAGATTAGGTCATGTATGGAGAGGACAGGTTGTGGAGATTACATGTGAGGAGAGGACAGGAGATTAGGTCATGTATGGAGAGGACAGGAGATTAGGTCATGTATGGAGAGGACAGGTTGTGGAGATTACATGTATGGGGAGGACAGGAGATTAGGTCATGTATGGAGAGGACAGGAGATTAGGTCATGTATGGAGAGGACAGGTTGTGGAGATTACATGTATGGGGAGGACAGGAGATTAGGACATGTATGGAGAGGACAGGTTGTGGAGATTACATGTGAAGAGAGGACAGGAGATTAGGACATGTATGGAGAGGACAGGTTGTGGAGATTACATGTATGGGGAGGACAGGAGATTAGGTCATGTATGGAGAGGACAGGTTGTGGAGATTACATGTGAGGAGGTAACAGGAGATTAGGACATGTATGGAGAGGACAGGTTGTGGAGATTACATGTGAGGAGGTATCAGGAGATTAGGACATGTATGGAGAGGACAGGTTGTGGAGATTACATGTGAGGAGAGGACAGGAGATTAGGACATGTATGGAGAGGACAGGTTGTGGAGATTACATGTGAGGAGGTATCAGGAGATTAGGACATGTATGGAGAGGACAGGTTGTGGAGATTACATGTGAGGAGAGGACAGGAGATTAGGACATGTATGGAGAGGACAGGTTGGGGAGATTACATGTATGGGGAGGACAGGAGATTAGGACATGTATGGAGAGGACAGGTTGTGGAGATTACATGTGAGGAGGTATCAGGAGATTAGGACATGTATGGAGAGGACAGGTTGTGGAGATCACATGTGAGGAGAGGACAGGAGATTAGGTCATGTATGGAGAGGACAGGTTGTGGAGATTACATGTGAGGGGTATCAGGAGATTAGGACATGTATGGAGAGGAGAGTTTGTGGAGATTACATGTGAGGGGGTATCAGGAGATTAGGTCATGTATGGAGAGGACAGGTTGTGGAGATTACATGTATGGAGAGGACAGGTTGTGGGGATTACATGTGAGGGGATATCAGGAGATTAGGACATGTATAGAAAGGATAGGTTGTGGGGATTACATGTGAGGAGGTATCAGGAGATTAGGTAATGTATGGAGCGGACAGGTTGTGGGGATTACATGTGAGGAGAGGACAGGAGATTAGGTCATGTATGGAGAGGACAGGTTGTGGGGATTACATGTGAGGAGAGGACAGGAGATTAGTTGATGTATGTAGAGGACAGGTTGTGGAGATTACATGTGAGGAGAGGACAGGAGATTAGGTCATGTATGGAGAGGACAGGAGATTAGGTCATGTATGGAGAGGACAGGAGATTAGGTCATGTATGGAGAGGACAGGTTGTGGAGATTACATGTATGGGGAGGACAGGAGATTAGGTCATGTATGGAGAGGACAGGAGATTAGGTCATGTATGGAGAGGACAGGTTGTGGAGATTACATGTGAGGAGAGGACAGGAGATTAGGTCATGTATGGAGAGGACAGGAGATTAGGTCATGTATGGAGAGGACAGGTTGTGGAGATTACATGTATGGGGAGGACAGGAGATTAGGTCATGTATGGAGAGGACAGGAGATTAGGTCATGTATGGAGAGGACAGGTTGTGGAGATTACATGTATGGGGAGGACAGGAGATTAGGACATGTATGGAGAGGACAGGTTGTGGAGATTACATGTGAAGAGAGGACAGGAGATTAGGACATGTATGGAGAGGACAGGTTGTGGAGATTACATGTATGGGGAGGACAGGAGATTAGGTCATGTATGGAGAGGACAGGTTGTGGAGATTACATGTGAGGAGGTAACAGGAGATTAGGACATGTATGGAGAGGACAGGTTGTGGAGATTACATGTGAGGAGGTATCAGGAGATTAGGACATGTATGGAGAGGACAGGTTGTGGAGATTACATGTGAGGAGAGGACAGGAGATTAGGACATGTATGGAGAGGACAGGTTGTGGAGATTACATGTGAGGAGGTATCAGGAGATTAGGACATGTATGGAGAGGACAGGTTGTGGAGATTACATGTGAGGAGAGGACAGGAGATTAGGACATGTATGGAGAGGACAGGTTGGGGAGATTACATGTATGGGGAGGACAGGAGATTAGGACATGTATGGAGAGGACAGGTTGTGGAGATTACATGTGAGGAGGTATCAGGAGATTAGGACATGTATGGAGAGGACAGGTTGTGGAGATTACATGTGAGGAGAGGACAGGAGATTAGGTCATGTATGGAGAGGACAGGTTGTGGAGATTACATGTGAGGGGTATCAGGAGATTAGGACATGTATGGAGAGGAGAGTTTGTGGAGATTACATGTGAGGGGGTATCAGGAGATTAGGTCATGTATGGAGAGGACAGGTTGTGGAGATTACATGTATGGAGAGGACAGGTTGTGGGGATTACATGTGAGGGGATATCAGGAGATTAGGACATGTATAGAAAGGATAGGTTGTGGGGATTACATGTGAGGAGGTATCAGGAGATTAGGTAATGTATGGAGCGGACAGGTTGTGGGGATTACATGTGAGGAGAGGACAGGAGATTAGTTGATGTATGTAGAGGACAGGTTGTGGAGATTACATGTGAGGAGAGGACAGGAGATTAGGTCATGTATGGAGAGGACAGGTTGTGGAGATTACATGTGAGGAGAGGACTGGAGATTAGGTCATGTATGGAGAGGACAGGTTGTGGGGATTACATGTGAGGAGAGGACTGGAGATTAGGTCATGTATGGAGAGGACAGGTTGTGGGGATTACATGTGAGGAGAGGACTGGAGATTAGGTCATGTATGGAGAGGACAGGTTGTGGGGATTACATGTGAGGAGAGGACAGGAGATTAGTTGATGTATGTAGAGGACAGGTTGTGGAGATTACATGTGAGGAGAGGACAGGAGATTAGGACATGTATGGAGAGGACAGATTAGGTCATGTATGGAGAGGACAGGTTGTGGGGATTACATGTGAGGAGAGGACTAGAGATTAGGTCATGTATGGAGAGGACAGGTTGTGGGGATTACATGTGAGGAGAGGACAGGAGATTAGTTGATGTATGTAGAGGACAGGTTGTGGAGATTACATGTGAGGAGAGGACAGGAGATTAGGACATGTATGGAGAGGACAGGTTGGGGAGATTACATGTGAGGAGGTATCAGGAGATTAGGTCATGTATGGAGAGGACAGGTTGTGGGGATTACATGTGAGGAGAGGACAGGAGATTAGGTCATGTATGGAGAGGACAGGTTGTGGAGATTACATGTGAGGAGAGGACAGGAGATTAGTTGATGTATGTAGAGGACAGGTTGTGGGGATTACATGTGAGGAGAGGACAGGAGATTAGGACATGTATGGAGAGGATAGGTTGTGGAGATTACATGTGAGGAGAGGACAGGAGATTAGGACATGTATGGAGAGGATAGGTTGTGGAGATTACATGTGAGGAGAGGACAGGAGATTAGGACATGTATGGAGAGGACAGGTTGGGGAGATTACATGTGAGGAGGTATCAGGAGATTAGGTCATGTATGGAGAGGACAGGTTGGGGAGATTACATGTGAGGAGAGGACAGGAGATTAGGACATGTATGGAGAGGATAGGTTGTGGAGATTACATGTGAGGAGAGGACAGGAGATTAGGACATGTATGGAGAGGATAGGTTGTGGAGATTACATGTGAGGAGAGGACAGGAGATTAGGACATGTATGGAGAGGATAGGTTGTGGAGATTACATGTGAGGAGAGGACAGGAGATTAGGTCATGTATGGAGAGGACAGGTTGTGGAGATTACATGTGAGGAGGTATCAGGAGATTAGGTCATGTATGGAGAGGACAGGTTGTGGAGATTACATGTGAGGGGTATCAGGAGATTAGGACATGTATGGAGAGGAGAGTTTGTGGAGATTACATGTGAGGGGGTATCAGGAGATTAGGTCATGTATGGAGAGGACAGGTTGTGGAGATTACATGTGAGGAGAGGACAGGAGATTAGGACATGTATGGAGAGGACAGGTTGGGGAGATTACATGTGAGGAGAGGACTGGAGATTAGGTCATGTATGGAGCGGACAGGTTGTGGGGATTACATGTGAGGAGAGGACTGGAGATTAGGTCTTGTATGGAGAGGACAGGTTGTGGGGATTACATGTGAGGAGAGGACTGGAGATTAGGTCATGTATGGAGAGGACAGGTTGTGGGGATTACATGTGAGGAGAGGACTGGAGATTAGGTCATGTATGGAGAGGACAGGTTGTGGGGATTACATGTGAGGAGAGGACAGGAGATTAGGACATGTATGGAGAGGACAGGTTGGGGAGATTACATGTGAGGAGGTATCAGGAGATTAGGTCATGTATGGAGAGGACAGGTTGTGGGGATTACATGTGAGGAGAGGACTGGAGATTAGGTCATGTATGGAGAGGACAGGTTGTGGGGATTACATGTGAGGAGAGGACAGGAGATTAGTTGATGTATGTAGAGGACAGGTTGTGGAGATTACATGTGAGGAGAGGACAGGAGATTAGGACATGTATGGAGAGGATAGGTTGTGGAGATTACATGTGAGGAGAGGACAGGAGATTAGGACATGTATGGAGAGGACAGGTTGGGGAGATTACATGTGAGGAGGTATCAGGAGATTAGGTCATGTATGGAGAGGACAGGTTGGGGAGATTACATGTGAGGAGAGGACAGGAGATTAGTTGATGTATGTAGAGGACAGGTTGTGGGGATTACATGTGAGGAGAGGACAGGAGATTAGGACATGTATGGAGAGGATAGGTTGTGGAGATTACATGTGAGGAGAGGACAGGAGATTAGGACATGTATGGAGAGGATAGGTTGTGGAGATTACATGTGAGGAGAGGACAGGAGATTAGGTCATGTATGGAGAGGATAGGCTGGGGAGATTACATGTGAGGAGGTATCAGGAGATTAGGTCATGTATGGAGAGGACAGGTTGTGGAGATTACATGTGAGGAGAGGACAGGAGATTAGGTCATGTATGGAGAGGATAGGTTGGGGAGATTACATGTGAGGAGAGGACAGGAGATTAGGTCATGTATGGAGAGGACAGGTTGTGGGGATTACATGTGAGGGGATATCAGGAGATTAGGACATGTATAGAAAGGATAGGTTGTGGGGATTACATGTGAGGAGAGGACAGGAGATTAGGTCATGTATGGAAAGGACAGGTTGTGGAGATTACATGTGAGGAGAGGACAGGAGATTAGGTCATGTATGGAGAGGACAGGTTGTGGAGATTACATGTGAGGAGAGGACAGGAGATTAGGTCATGTATGGAGAGGACAGGTTGTGGAGATTACATGTGAGGAGAGGACAGGAGATTAGGTCATGTATGGAGAGGACAGGTTGTGGAGATTACATGTGAGGAGAGGACAGGAGATTAGGTCATGTATGGAGAGGACAGGTTGTGGAGATTACATGTCAGGAGAGGACAGGAGATTAGGTCATGTATGGAGAGGACAGTTTGGAATTTTCAGAACACGGTAGTCACCGTCCAGACGTTTATAGTCTATATTGGTCTGGAAGTGGTTAGACTTGTCATTGAGAAGCTTTATGTGCACATGGACAGAACACGTTACGTCATCCTATACACAGATCCTACAGCACCAGATATCCTAGCAGGGACCATTACACATTGGGAGGAGAGCTGATACTCAGGAAAGGGACACAATCCAGAATCGCCATCACCTGCTCCAGACTCTCGTCTTCATTGATTGTCCCGGACACCCCATTGCTGCTGATGGGAATCTCCATGGTGGCCGCTTTGCTCATTATTCCATCAGACATCTTGACCCTGCAATAAAGGAGGAATGATAAGAGGAGAGACCGGTCCTAGGACCCCGATACAGGAGCGCGAGGGCTCCATCAGCTGCCCAGACCAAACCACTCATAGCCAACACCCACTGAGACCACTCATGTACATTCTCAGCATGACCAGTAAGTCTGCCAACATCTGCTCTGATGCTGCCGATAAGTGAGGAGAAGACAGGAGACCACTGAAAACTGCACTGCCCCCTACAGGTCTACTGCTGAGCTACTCAATGTGGTCTGAGGGTGAAGGAAAACATCAAAAATCTGTATCTGAAAACCTGTAAGGTCAGTCACCAGCACAACACGACACCGCAGAATCTGCAAAGACACGGGAAGAAGGTCACACAGTAAAGAGAAGACAGGACAGACATGGAGGAGATGACCATACAGGAGGTCAGTGATGAGAGGACAGGACATGGACATGGAGGAGATGGTCATACAGGAGGTCAGCGATGAGAGGACAGGACATGGAGGAGATGATCATACAGGAGGTCAGCGATGAGAGGACAGGACATGGAGGAGATGGTCATACAGGAGGTCAGTGATGAGAGGACAGGACATGGACATGGAGGAGATGGTCATACAGGAGGTCAGCGATGAGAGGACAGGACATGGAGGAGATGATCATACAGGAGGTCAGCGATGAGAGGACAGGACATGGACATGGAGGAGATGATCATACAGGAGGTCAGTGATGAGAGGACAGGACATGGAGGAGATGGTCATACAGGAGGTCAGTGATGAGAGGACAGGACATGGAGGAGATGATCATACAGGAGGTCAGTGATGAGAGGACAGGACATGGACATGGAGGAGATGATCATACAGGAGGTCAGTGATGAGAGGACAGGACATGGACATGGAGGAGATGACCATACAGGAGGTCAGTGATGAGAGGACAGGACATGGACATGGAGGAGATGATCATACAGGAGGTCAGTGATGAGAGGACAGGACATGGAGGAGATGATCATACAGGAGGTCAGTGATGAGAGGACATGGACATGGAGGAGATGACCATACAGGAGGTCAGTGATGAGAGGACAGGACATGGAGGAGATGATCATACAGGAGGTCAGTGATGAGAGGACAGGACATGGAGGAGATGATCATACAGGAGGTCAGTGATGAGAGGACAGGACATGGAGGAGATGATCATACAGGAGGTCAGTGATGAGAGGACAGGACATGGAGGAGATGATCATACAGGAGGTCAGTGATGAGAGGACATGGACATGGAGGAGATGATCATACAGGAGGTCAGTGATGAGAGGACAGGACATGGACATGGAGGAGATGATCATACAGGAGGTCAGTGATGAGAGGACAGGACATGGAGGAGATGATCATACAGGAGGTCAGTGATGAGAGGACAGGACATGGACATGGAGGAGATGGTCATACAGGAGGTCAGTGATGAGAGGACAGGACATGGAGGAGATGATCATACAGGAGGTCAGTGATGAGAGGACAGGACATGGAGGAGATGATCATACAGGAGGTCAGCGATGAGAGGACATGGAGGAGATGATCATACAGGAGGTCAGTGATGAGAGGACAGGACATGGAGGAGATGATCATACAGGAGGTCAGTGATGAGAGGAAGGGACATGGAGGAGATGGTCATACAGGAGGTCAGTGATGAGAGGACAGGACATGGACATGGAGGAGATGATCATACAGGAGGTCAGTGATGAGAGGACAGGACATGGAGGAGATGATCATACAGGAGGTCAGTGATGAGAGGACAGGACATGGAGGAGATGACCATACAGGAGGTCAGTGATGAGAGGACAGGACATGGAGGAGATGATCATACAGGAGGTCAGTGATGAGAGGACAGGACATGGAGGAGATGATCATACAGGAGGTCAGCGATGAGAGGACAGGACATGGAGGAGATGATCATACAGGAGGTCAGTGATGAGAGGACAGGACATGGAGGAGATGATCATACAGGAGGTCAGTGATGAGAGGACAGGACATGGAGGAGATGATCATACAGGAGGTCAGTGATGAGAGGACAGGACATGGAGGAGATGATCATACAGGAGGTCAGTGATGAGAGGACAGGACATGGAGGAGATGATCATACAGGAGGTCAGCGATGAGAGGACAGGACATGGAGGAGATGATCATACAGGAGGTCAGTGATGAGAGGACAGGACATGGAGGAGATGATCATACAGGAGGTCAGTGATGAGAGGACAGGACATGGAGGAGATGATCATACAGGAGGTCAGTGATGAGAGGACAGGACATGGAGGAGATGATCATACAGGAGGTCAGTGATGAGAGGACAGGACATGGAGGAGATGATCATACAGGAGGTCAGTGATGAGAGGACAGGACATGGACATGGAGGAGATGGTCATACAGGAGGTCAGTGATGAGAGGACAGGACATGGAGGAGATGATCATACAGGAGGTCAGTGATGAGAGGACAGGACATGGAGGAGATGATCATACAGGAGGTCAGCGATGAGAGGACAGGACATGGAGGAGATGGTCATACAGGAGGTCAGTGATGAGAGGACAGGACATGGAGGAGATGATCATACAGGAGGTCAGTGATGAGAGGACATGGAGGAGATGGTCATACAGGAGGTCAGTGATGAGAGGACAGGACATGGAGGAGATGATCATACAGGAGGTCAGTGATGAGAGGACATGGAGGAGATGATCATACAGGAGGTCAGTGATGAGAGGACAGGACATGGACATGGAGGAGATGATCATACAGGAGGTCAGTGATGAGAGGACAGGACATGGAGGAGATGATCATACAGGAGGTCAGTGATGAGAGGACATGGACATGGACATGGAGGAGATGATCATACAGGAGGTCAGTGATGAGAGGACATGGACATGGACATGGAGGAGATGATCATACAGGAGGTCAGTGATGAGAGGACAGGACATGGAGGAGATGATCATACAGGAGGTCAGTGATGAGAGGACAGGACATGGAGGAGATGATCATACAGGAGGTCAGTGATGAGAGGACATGGACATGGAGGAGATGACCATACAGGAGGTCAGTGATGAGAGGACAGGACATGGAGGAGATGATCATACAGGAGGTCAGTGATGAGAGGACAGGACATGGAGGAGATGATCATACAGGAGGTCAGTGATGAGAGGACAGGACATGGAGGAGATGATCATACAGGAGGTCAGTGATGAGAGGACAGGACATGGAGGAGATGATCATACAGGAGGTCAGTGATGAGAGGACATGGACATGGAGGAGATGATCATACAGGAGGTCAGTGATGAGAGGACATGGACATGGAGGAGATGATCATACAGGAGGTCAGTGATGAGAGGACAGGACATGGACATGGAGGAGATGATCATACAGGAGGTCAGTGATGAGAGGACAGGACATGGAGGAGATGATCATACAGGAGGTCAGTGATGAGAGGACAGGACATGGACATGGAGGAGATGGTCATACAGGAGGTCAGTGATGAGAGGACAGGACATGGAGGAGATGATCATACAGGAGGTCAGTGATGAGAGGACAGGACATGGAGGAGATGATCATACAGGAGGTCAGCGATGAGAGGACATGGAGGAGATGATCATACAGGAGGTCAGTGATGAGAGGACAGGACATGGAGGAGATGATCATACAGGAGGTCAGTGATGAGAGGAAGGGACATGGAGGAGATGGTCATACAGGAGGTCAGTGATGAGAGGACAGGACATGGACATGGAGGAGATGATCATACAGGAGGTCAGTAATGAGAGGACAGGACATGGAGGAGATGATCATACAGGAGGTCAGTGATGAGAGGACAGGACATGGAGGAGATGATCATACAGGAGGTCAGCGATGAGAGGACAGGACATGGAGGAGATGGTCATACAGGAGGTCAGTGATGAGAGGACATGGACATGGAGGAGATGGTCATACAGGAGGTCAGCGATGAGAGGACAGGACATGGACATGGAGGAGATGATCATACAGGAGGTCAGTGATGAGAGGACAGGACATGGAGGAGATGATCATACAGGAGGTCAGTGATGAGAGGAAGGGACATGGAGGAGATGATCATACAGGAGGTCAGTGATGAGAGGAAGGGACATGGAGGAGATGGTCATACAGGAGGTCAGCGATGAGAGGACAGGACATGGACATGGAGGAGATGATCATACAGGAGGTCAGCGATGAGAGGACAGGACATGGAGGAGATGGTCATACAGGAGGTCAGTGATGAGAGGACAGGACATGGAGGAGATGGTCATACAGGAGGTCAGTGATGAGAGGACAGGACATGGAGGAGATGATCATACAGGAGGTCAGTGATGAGAGGACAGGACATGGAGGAGATGATCATACAGGAGGTCAGTGATGAGAGGACAGGACATGGAGGAGATGATCATACAGGAGGTCAGCGATGAGAGGACAGGACATGGAGGAGATGGTCATACAGGAGGTCAGTGATGAGAGGACATGGACATGGAGGAGATGGTCATACAGGAGGTCAGCGATGAGAGGACAGGACATGGACATGGAGGAGATGATCATACAGGAGGTCAGTGATGAGAGGACAGGACATGGAGGAGATGATCATACAGGAGGTCAGTGATGAGAGGACAGGACATGGAGGAGATGGTCATACAGGAGGTCAGTGATGAGAGGACAGGACATGGAGGAGATGATCATACAGGAGGTCAGTGATGAGAGGAAGGGACATGGAGGAGATGGTCATACAGGAGGTCAGCGATGAGAGGACAGGACATGGACATGGAGGAGATGATCATACAGGAGGTCAGCGATGAGAGGACAGGACATGGAGGAGATGGTCATACAGGAGGTCAGTGATGAGAGGACAGGACATGGAGGAGATGGTCATACAGGAGGTCAGTGATGAGAGGACAGGACATGGAGGAGATGATCATACAGGAGGTCAGTGATGAGAGGACAGGACATGGAGGAGATGATCATACAGGAGGTCAGTGATGAGAGGACAGGACATGGAGGAGATGATCATACAGGAGGTCAGCGATGAGAGGACAGGACATGGAGGAGATGGTCATACAGGAGGTCAGTGATGAGAGGACATGGACATGGAGGAGATGGTCATACAGGAGGTCAGCGATGAGAGGACAGGACATGGACATGGAGGAGATGATCATACAGGAGGTCAGTGATGAGAGGACAGGACATGGAGGAGATGATCATACAGGAGGTCAGTGATGAGAGGACAGGACATGGAGGAGATGGTCATACAGGAGGTCAGTGATGAGAGGACAGGACATGGAGGAGATGATCATACAGGAGGTCAGTGATGAGAGGACAGGACATGGAGGAGATGATCATACAGGAGGTCAGTGATGAGAGGACAGGACATGGAGGAGATGATCATACAGGAGGTCAGCGATGAGAGGACAGGACATGGAGGAGATGGTCATACAGGAGGTCAGTGATGAGAGGACAGGACATGGAGGAGATGGTCATACAGGAGGTCAGTGATGAGAGGACAGGACATGGAGGAGATGGTCATACAGGAGGTCAGTGATGAGAGGACAGGACATGGAGGAGATGATCATACAGGAGGTCAGTGATGAGAGGACAGGACATGGAGGAGATGATCATACAGGAGGTCAGCGATGAGAGGACAGGACATGGAGGAGATGGTCATACAGGAGGTCAGTGATGAGAGGACAGGACATGGAGGAGATGATCATACAGGAGGTCAGTGATGAGAGGACATGGACATGGAGGAGATGGTCATACAGGAGGTCAGTGATGAGAGGACAGGACATGGAGGAGATGGTCATACAGGAGGTCAGTGATGAGAGGACAGGACATGGAGGAGATGATCATACAGGAGGTCAGTGATGAGAGGACATGGACATGGAGGAGATGGTCATACAGGAGGTCAGCGATGAGAGGACAGGACATGGACATGGAGGAGATGATCATACAGGAGGTCATGGACATGAGCTGACACAAATATTAACTGTTGCGGCGCCAGGCGGAGGGCAGCTGAGGAACTTGCTGATAACTTTCCAGGATGCAGCGAGTGGCAGAACAGGTTTTACAGTAAACATGGGAGGAGGAGGCCGAGGATACAGGAGACTGCGCAGGAATGTCCCCATAACACAGACGTGATCATTAACCAGCGGGCACCGGACCCTCACCAGCCGGGGGCCTCACCGCGTGTCCTCCCATCTGCACCGTATACAGACAGAAATGTAGCACCAGTATATACAAGCAGGATAAATCCACAGATCTGACCAGCCATGGCCACTGAATACACACGTAACACGTATATACCACTATATACATGTATCACAGTCCAAGGCTCAGTGTATGCCTACATTATGGTACAGGCATGTATGTAATATAGCACAGACACAAACATAACAGGCGTGTAACACCGTATACACAGTAGTCCAGGGCTTGCTGCAGGTCTATATGATGATACGTGTGCATTAAATACAGACATACATATAACACACGTGTAGCACCGTATACACAGTAGTCCAGGGCTTGCTGCAGGTCTATATGATGATACGTGTGCATTAAATACAGACATACATATAACACACGTGTAGCACCGTATACACAGTAGTCCAGGGCTTGCTGCAGGTCTATATGATGATACGTGTGCATTAAATACAGACATACATATAACACGCGTGTAGCACCGTATACACAGTAGTCCAGGGCTTGCTGCAGGTCTATATGATGATACGTGTGCATTAAATATAGACATACATATAACACACGTGTAGCACCGTATACACAGTAGTCCAGGGCTTGCTGCAGGTCTATATGATGATACGTGTGCATTAAATACAGACATACATATAACACGCGTGTAGCACTGTATACACAGTAGTCCAGGGCTTGATGCAGGTCTATATGATGATACGTGTGCACTGAATACACATACATATAACACGCGTGTAACACCGTATACACAGTAGTCCAGGGCTTGCTGCAGGTCTATATGATGATACGTGTGCACTGAATACACACATACATATAACACACGTGTAGCACCGTATACACAGTAGTCCAGGGCTTGATGCAGGTCTATATGATGATACGTGTGCACTGAATACACATGTACACATAACACGCGTGTTACACACACACAGGCCTCACACACACACACACACACATCCTGTTACCTGCAGCGGAGTCATCACGTCACATTGTCACCTGCACTACCTGCACAGAGTCAGCACTCAGCAGACCCCGCCCACTATACCTGTTCACACCAAGCTCCGCCCACTGATTGTGCCTCACCTGTAGCTCAGCACATACAGGAGAGACGGGATCCCGGCCTGGAGGATCAGCAAGGACAGTCACTCCCATCCTCCCCCTCCGGGCCCCCAGGACACTATATACTCAGAGGGGAAACACATGACCTGTATCCCCCAGTGTTATATATATAGAGCTCTGTATACATGACATGACCTGTATCCCCCAGTGTTATATATATAGAGCTCTGTATACATCACATGACCTGTATCCCCCAGTGTTATATATATAGAGCTCTGTATACATGACATGACCTGTATCCCCCAGTGTTATATATATAGAGCTCTGTATACATCACATGACCTGTATCCCCCAGTGTTATATATATAGAGCTCTGTATACATCACATGACCTGTATCCCTCAGTGTTATATATATAGAGCTCTGTATACATCACATGACCTGTATCCCCAGTGTTATATATATATATAGAGCTCTGTATACATCACATGACCTGTATCCCTCAGTGTTATATATATATATAGAGCTCTGTATACATCACATGACCTGTATCCCCCAGTGTTATATATATATATAGAGCTCTGTATACATCACATGACCTGTATCCCCAGTGTTATATATATATATATATAGAGCTCTGTATACATCACATGTCCTGTATCCCTCAGTGTTATATATATAGAGCTCTGTATACATCACATGTCCTGTATCCCCAGTGTTATATATATATAGAGCTCTGTATACATCACATGACCTGTATCCCCCAGTGTTATATATATATATATAGAGCTCTGTATACATCACATGACCTGTATCCCCAGTGTTATATATATATATATAGAGCTCTGTATACATCACATGACCTGTATCCCCAGTGTTATATATATATATAGAGCTCTGTATACATCACATGACCTGTATCCCCAGTGTTATATATATATATATAGAGCTCTGTATACATCACATGACCTGTATCCCCCAGTGTTATATATATAGAGAGAGCTCTGTATCCATCACATGACCTGTATCCCCCAGTGTTATATATATATATAGAGAGCTCTGTATACATCACATGTCCTGTATCCCCAGTGTTATATATATAGAGAGAGCTCTGTATACATCACATGTCCTGTATCCCCAGTGTTATATATATAGAGAGAGCTCTGTATCCATCACATGACCTGTATCCCCCAGTGTTATATAAATATATATATATATATATATATATATATATATATATATAGAGCTCTGTATACATCACATGTCCTGTATCCCCCAGTGTTATATATATATATATATATATATATATATATATAGAGCTCTGTATACATCACATGTCCTGTATCCCCCAGTGTTATATATATATAGAGAGCTCTGTATACATCACATGTCCTGTATCCCCAGTGTTATATAGAGAGCTCTGTATCCATCACATGACCTGTATCCCCCAGTGTTATATATATATATATAGAGAGCTCTGTATACATCACATGACCTGTATCCCCAGTGTTATATATATAGAGAGCTCTGTATACATCACATGACCTGTATCCCCAGTGTTATATATAGAGCTCTGTATACATCACATGTCCTGTATCCCCAGTGTTATATATAGAGCTCTGTATACATCACATGTCCTGTATCCCCAGTGTTATATATAGAGCTCTGTATACATCACATGTCCTGTATCCCCCAGTGTTATATATATATATATATATAGAGCTCTGTATACATCACATGACCTGTATCCCCAGTGTTATATATATATATAGAGCTCTGTATACATCACATGACCTGTATCCCCAGTGTTATATATATATATAGAGCTCTGTATACATCACATGACCTGTATCCCCAGTGTTATATATATATATATATATATATATATATATAGAGCTCTGTATACATCACATGACCTGTATCCCCAGTGTTATATATATATATATATAGAGCTCTGTATACATCACATGACCTGTATCCCCAGTGTTATATATATATATATAGAGCTCTGTATACATCACATGACCTGTATCCCCAGTGTTATATATATAGAGAGAGCTCTGTATACATCACATGTCCTGTATCCCCAGTGTTATATATATAGAGAGAGCTCTGTATACATCACATGTCCTGTATCCCCAGTGTTATATATATAGAGAGAGCTCTGTATACATCACATGTCCTGTATCCCCAGTGTTATATATATAGAGAGAGCTCTGTATACATCACATGTCCTGTATCCCCAGTGTTATATATATAGAGAGAGCTCTGTATCCATCACATGACCTGTATCCTCAGTGTTATATATATAGAGAGAGCTCTGTATACATCACATGTCCTGTATCCCCAGTGTTATATATATAGAGAGAGCTCTGTATACATCACATGTCCTGTATCCCCAGTGTTATATATATAGAGAGAGCTCTGTATCCATCACATGACCTGTATCCCCCAGTGTTATATATATATATATATATATATAGAGCTCTGTATACATCACATGTCCTGTATCCCCCAGTGTTATATATATATATATATATATATATATATATATATATATATATATATATATATAGAGCTCTGTATACATCACATGTCCTGTATCCCCCAGTGTTATATATATATAGAGGGCTCTGTATACATCACATGTCCTGTATCCCCAGTGTTATATAGAGAGCTCTGTATCCATCACATGACCTGTATCCCCCAGTGTTATATATATATATATATAGAGAGAGCTCTGTATACATCACATGACCTGTATCCCCAGTGTTATATATATAGAGAGCTCTGTATACATCACATGACCTGTATCCCCAGTGTTATATATAGAGCTCTGTATACATCACATGACCTGTATCCCCAGTGTTATATATATATATATAGAGCTCTGTATACATCACATGTCCTGTATCCCCCAGTGTTATATATAGAGCTCTGTATACATCACATGACCTGTATCCCCAGTGTTATATATATATATAGAGAGCTCTGTATACATCACATGTCCTGTATCCCCAGTGTTATATATAGAGCTCTGTATACATCACATGACCTGTATCCCCCAGTGTTATATATACAGAGCTCTGTATACATCACATGACCTGTATCCCCAGTGTTATATATAGAGCTCTGTATCCATCACATGACCTGTATCCCCAGTGTTATATATATATAGAGAGCTCTGTATACATCACATGACCTGTATCCCCCAGTGTTATATATATATATATAGAGAGCTCTGTATACATCACATGTCCTGTATCCTCAGTGTTATATATATATATATAGAGCTCTGTATACATCACATGACCTGTATCCCCCAGTGTTATATATATATAGAGAGCTCTGTATACATCACATGTCCTGTATCCCCAGTGTTATATATATAGAGCTCTGTATCCATCACATGACCTGTATCTCCCAGTGTTATATACAGTCCTATGAAAAAGTTTGGGCACCCCTATTAATCATTTTTAGTTCTAAATATTTTGGTGTTTGCAGCAGCCATTTCAGTTTGATATATCTAATAACTGATGGACACAGTAATATTCCAGGATTGAAATGAGGTTTATTGTACTAACAGAAAATGTGCAATATGTATTAAACCAAAATTTGACCGGTGCAAAAGTATGGGCACCTCAACAGAAAAGTGACATTAATATTTAGTAGATCCTCCTTTTGCAAAGATAACAGCCTCTAGTCGCTTCCTGTAGCTTTTAATCAGTTCCTGGATCCTGGATGAAGGGATTTTGGACAAACAATTCAAGTTCAGTTAAGTTTGATGGTCGCCGAACATGGACAGCCCGCTCTCAAATGATCTGAAAACAAAGATTGTTCAACATAGTTGTTCAGGGGAAGGATACAAAACGTTGTCTCAGAGATTTAACCTGTCAGTTTCCACTGTGAGGAACATAGTAAGGAAATGGAAGAGCACAGGGACAGTTCTTGTTAAGCCCAGAAGTGGCAGGCCAAGAAAAATATCAGAAAGGCAGAGAAGAAGAATGGTGAGAAGAGTCAAGGACAATCCACAGACACCTCCAAAGAGCTGCAGCATCATCTTGCTGCAGATGGTGTCACTGTGCATCGGTCAACTATACAGCGCACTTTGCACAAATAGAAGCTGTATGGGAGAGTGATGAGAAAGAAGCCGTTTCTGCACGTACGCCACAAATAGAGTCACTGCCTGAGGTATGAAAAAGCACATTTGGACAAGGCAGCTTCATTTTGGAAACAAAAATTGAGTTGTTTGGTTATAAAAAAAGGCGTTATGCATGGTGTCCAAAAAGAAACAGCATTCCAAGAAAAACACATGCTACCCACTGTAAGATTTGGTGGAGGTTCCATCATGCTTTGGGGCTGTGTGGCCAATGCCGGCATCGGGAATCTTGGTAAAGTTGAGAGTCGCATGGATTCCACTCAGTATCAGCAGATTCTTGAGAATAATGTTCAAGAATCAGTGACGAAGTTGAAGTTACGCCGGGGATGGATATTTCAGCAAGACAATGATCCAAAACACCAAAGCTCCAAATCCTCAGGCATTCATGCAGAGGAACAATTACAATGTTCTGGAATGGCCATCCCAGTCCCCAGACCTGAATATCATTGAACATCTGTGGGATGATTGGAAGCGGGCTGTCCATGCTCGGCGACCATCTAACTGAACTGAACTTGAATTGTTTGTCCAAAATACCTTCATCCAGGATCCAGGAACTGATTAACAGCTACAGGAAGCGACTAGAGGCTGTTATCTTTGCAAAAGGAGGATCTACTAAATATTAATGTCACTTTTCTGTTGAGGTGCCCATACTTTTGCACCGGTCAAATTTTGGTGTAATGCATATTGTGCATTTTCTGTTAGTACAATAAACCTCATTTCAATCCTGAAATATTACTGTGTCCATCAGTTATTAGATATATCAAACTGAAATGGCTGCTGCAAACACCAAAAGATTTAGAGCTAAAAATGATTAAGATTAATAGGGGTGCCCAAACTTTTTCATAGGACTGTATATATAGAGAGCTCTGTATACATCACATGTCCTGTATCCCCAGTGTTATATATAGAGCTCTGTATACATCACATGACCTGTATCCCTCAGTGTTATATATATAGAGAGCTCTGTATACATCACATGACCTGTATCCCCAGTGTTATATATATAGAGCTCTGTATACATCACATGTCCTGTATCCCCAGTGTTATATATAGAGCTCTGTATACATCACATGTCCTGTATCCCCAGTGTTATATATAGAGCTCTGTATACATCACATGTCCTGTATCCCCCAGTGTTATATATATATATAGAGCTCTGTATACATCACATGACCTGTATCCCCAGTGTTATATATATATATAGAGCTCTGTATACATCACATGACCTGTATCCCCAGTGTTATATATATATATATAGAGCTCTGTATACATCACATGACCTGTATCCTCAGTGTTATATATATATATAGAGCTCTGTATACATCACATGTCCTGTATCCCCAGTGTTATATATATATAGAGCTCTGTATACATCACATGACCTGTATCCTCAGTGTTATATATATATATAGAGCTCTGTATACATCACATGACCTGTATCCTCAGTGTTATATATATATAGAGCTCTGTATACATCACATGTCCTGTATCCCCAGTGTTATATATATATATATATATATATATATATAAGAGCTCTGTATACATCACATGACCTGTATCCCCAGTGTTATATATATATATATATATATATAGAGAGAGAGAGAGAGCTCTGTATACATCACATGACCTGTATCCCCAGTGTTATATATATATATATATAGAGAGAGAGGAGAGAGAGCTCTGTATACATCACATGACCTGTATCCCCAGTGTTATATATATATATATATAGAGCTCTGTATACATCACATGACCTGTATCCCCAGTGTTATATATATATATAGAGAGAGCTCTGTATACATCACATGACCTGTATCCCCCAGTGTTATATAGAGAGCTCTGTATACATCACATGACCTGTATCCCCCAGTGTTATATATAGAGCTCTGTATACATCACATGACCTGTATCCTCAGTGTTATATATATATAGAGCTCTGTATACATCACATGACCTGTATCCCCAGTGTTATATATATATATAGAGCTCTGTATACATCACATGACCTGTATCCCCAGTGTTATATATATATATAGAGCTCTGTATACATCACATGACCTGTATCCCCAGTGTTATATATATATATAGAGCTCTGTATACATCACATGACCTGTATCCTCAGTGTTATATATATATAGAGCTCTGTATACATCACATGTCCTGTATCCCCAGTGTTATATATATATATATATATATATAGAGCTCTGTATACATCACATGACCTGTATCCCCAGTGTTATATATATATATAGAGCTCTGTATACATCACATGACCTGTATCCCCCAGTGTTATATATATATAGAGCTCTGTATACATCACATGTCCTGTATCCCCAGTGTTATATATATATATATATATATATATATATATATATATATATATATAGAGCTCTGTATACATCACATGACCTGTATCCTCAGTGTTATATATATATATATATATATATATATAGAGCTCTGTATACATCACATGACCTGTATCCCCAGTGTTATATATATATATATATATATATATATATAGAGCTCTGTATACATCACATGACCTGTATCCCCAGTGTTATATATATATATATATATATATATATATATATATAGAGCTCTGTATACATCACATGTCCTGTATCCTCAGTGTTATATATATATATAGAGCTCTGTATACATCACATGTCCTGTATCCTCAGTGTTATATATATATATATATATAGAGCTCTGTATACATCACATGACCTGTATCCCCAGTGTTATATATATATAGAGCTCTGTATACATCACATGACCTGTATCCCCAGTGTTATATATATAGAGCTCTGTATACATCACATGACCTGTATCCCCAGTGTTATATATATAGAGCTCTGTATACATCACATGACCTGTATCCTCAGTGTTATATATATATATAGAGCTCTGTATCCATCACATGACCTGTATCCTCAGTGTTATATATATATATAGAGCTCTGTATACATCACATGACCTGTATCCCCAGTGTTATATATATATATATATATATATATAGAGCTCTGTATACATCACATGACCTGTATCCCCCAGTGTTATATATATAGAGCTCTGTATACATCACATGACCTGTATCCCCAGTGTTATATATATATATAGAGCTCTGTATACATCACATGTCCTGTATCCTCAGTGTTATATATATATATAGAGCTCTGTATACATCACATGACCTGTATCCCCAGTGTTATATATATATAGAGCTCTGTATACATCACATGACCTGTATCCCCAGTGTTATATATATATAGAGCTCTGTATACATCACATGTCCTGTATCCCCCAGTGTTATATATAGAGAGCTCTGTATACATCACATGACCTGTATCCCCAGTGTTATATATATATATATATATATATAGAGCTCTGTATACATCACATGACCTGTATCCCCAGTGTTATATATATATATATATAGAGCTCTGTATACATCACATGACCTGTATCCCCAGTGTTATATATATAGAGCTCTGTATACATCACATGTCCTGTATCCCCAGTGTTATATATATATATAGAGCTCTGTATACATCACATGACCTGTATCCCCAGTGTTATATATATATAGAGCTCTGTATACATCACATGTCCTGTATCCCCAGTGTTATATATATATATATAGAGCTCTGTATACATCACATGTCCTGTATCCCCAGTGTTATATATATATATAGAGCTCTGTATACATCACATGACCTGTATCCCCAGTGTTATATATATATAGAGCTCTGTATACATCACATGTCCTGTATCCCCAGTGTTATATATATATAGAGCTCTGTATACATCACATGACCTGTATCCTCAGTGTTATATATATATAGAGCTCTGTATACATCACATGACCTGTATCCCCCAGTGTTATATATATAGAGCTCTGTATACATCACATGACCTGTATCCCCAGTGTTATATATATATATATATATATAGAGCTCTGTATGCATCACATGACCTGTATCCCCAGTGTTATATATATAGAGCTCTGTATACATCACATGACCTGTATCCCCAGTGTTATATATATATATAGAGCTCTGTATACATCACATGTCCTGTATCCCCAGTGTTATATATATATAGAGCTCTGTATACATCACATGACCTGTATCCCCAGTGTTATATATATAGAGCTCTGTATACATCACATGACCTGTATCCCCAGTGTTATATATATAGAGCTCTGTATACATCACATGACCTGTATCCCCAGTGTTATATATATAGAGCTCTGTATACATCACATGACCTGTATCCCCAGTGTTATATATATATATATATATATATATAGAGCTCTGTATACATCACATGTCCTGTATCCCCAGTGTTATATATATATAGAGCTCTGTATACATCACATGTCCTGTATCCCCAGTGTTATATATATATATATATATATATAGAGCTCTGTATACATCACATGACCCGGCCATGTGTCTTCTCACCTCACACCGCTGACTGTCTCATTAGATGGTCTCTTCTCATACAGAAAGCCTGTGAGGATTCAAGGATCTGGTTGTACTGGATGTCTCTCATGCAGACCGTCACAAATCTCCTGGTATGTCTCTATATGGAGCAGTCATCACAGGGCAGGCGGTCACACCTCAGGGCTCTGATCCCGCCGGCTGTCTCAGTCTCTATGATATTGGCTGTCTCCAGGCTCAGTCTCTATAATTCAGTCTGTCTCAGTCTCTATGATATTGGCTATGTCCCCTCTGTATGGTGCCGTCTCTCCTGTGCCTGTCAGTGACAGTCGCGGTCTCTCTCAGCTCCACCATCAGCCATAGGACGGTCTCTGTAATCGGCTGTCTCTGGTGGGCGGAGCCTCCCTGACAGCTGTCTAAGCCCGCCGGAAGTGGATAGTTAATCCGGAACCATCTTGTGGTTGGCGGATCAGCGGCCACGTCGGTTACTGCTATTGTCCTCCAGGCGCGAAGGATTCTGGGAGAGAGGTGACATCACAGGACTTGCTCCACCTACTGGAGAGTGCCCACGTGACCAGTTTGAAAGATGGCGGCGCCCTGAAGGGTCACATGAATGAGAGGAGTCCGGCTGTGTGCTGTGCAGTGACCCGGGAGACGCTGTAGAGAGGCTGCGGCTGGTGAGGTGACTGTGTATCGGTAACCAGAGGCCGAGAGTGTCCGGAGCGGCGGAGACTATGGAGGGAGAACAGCAGCAGCTACGTAATGTGAGGAGAGAAGCCCCAATGTCATGTGATAGACGGAGGCCAATCACATGGCAGCTAACCATGAAAAGAGCAGCATTGGGATTGGACTGGGCAAGGCCGGGATGTGACTGGGCGGGGCGGATGTGACTGGGGGGGGGTGGGCTTGGACAGCGGGGGCGGGATGTGACTGGGGGGGGGTGGGCTTGGACAGCGGGGACGGGATGTGACTGGGGGGGGGGTGGGCTTGGACAGCGGGGACGGGATGTGACTGGGGGGGGGGGTGGGCTTGGACAGCGGGGACGGGATGTGACTGGGGGGGGGGTGGGCTTGGACAGCGGGGGCGGGATGTGACTGGGGGGGGGCTTGGACAGCGGGGGCGGGATGTGACTGGGGGGGGGGCTTGGACAGCGGGGGCGGGATGTGACTGGGGGGGGGGCTTGGACAGCGGGGGCGGGATGTGACTGGGGGGGTGGGCTTGGACAGCGGGGGCGGGATGTGACTGGGAGCTTGGACAGCGGGGGCGGGATGTGACTGGGGGGGTGGGCTTGGACAGCGGGGGCGGGATGTGACTGGGGGGGTGGGCTTGGACAGCGGGGGCGGGATGTGACTGGGGGGGGTGGGCTTGGACAGCGGGGGCGGGATGTGACTGGGGGGGGGTGGGCTTGGACAGCGGGGGGCGGGATGTGACTGGGGGTGGGGGGGTGGGCTTGGACAGCGGGGGCGGGATGTGACTGGGGGGGTGGGCTTGGACAGCGGGGGCGGGATGTGACTGGGGGGGTGGGCTTGGACAGCGGGGGCGGGATGTGAATGGGGGGGTGGGCTTGGACAGCGGGGGCGGGATGTGAATGGGGGGGTGGGCTTGGACAGCGGGGGCGGGATGTGAATGGGGGGTGGGCTTGGACAGCGGGGGCGGGATGTGAATGGGGGGGTGGGCTTGGACAGCGGGGGGCGGGATGTGACTGGGGGGGTGGGCTTGGACAGCGGGGGCGGGATGTGACTGGGGGGGTGGGCTTGGACAGCGGGGGGCGGGATGTGACTGGGGGGGGTGGGCTTGGACAGCGGGGGCGGGATGTGACTGGGGGGGGCGGGCTTGGACAGCGGGGGGCGATGTGACTGGGCGGGGGCGGAATTGGACAGCGGGGGGCGGGATGTGACTGGGGGGGGTGGGCTTGGACAGCGGGGGCGGGATGTGACTGGGGGGGGTGGGCTTGGACAGCGGGGGCGGGATGTGACTGGGGGGGGTGGGCTTGGACAGCGGGGCGGGATGTGACTGGGGGGGGTGGGCTTGGACAGCGGGGGCGGGATGTGACTGGGGGGGGTGGGCTTGGACAGCGGGGGCGGGATGTGACTGGGGGGGTGGGCTTGGACAGCGGGGGCGGGGATGTGACTGGGGGGGTGGGCTTGGACAGCGGGGGCGGGATGTGACTGGGGGGGGTGGGCTTGGACAGCGGGGGCGGGATGTGACTGGGGGGGGGTGGGCTTGGACAGCGGGGGCGGGATGTGACTGGGGGGGGTGGGCTTGGACAGCGGGGGCGGGATGTGACTGGGGGGTGGGGGGTGGGCTTGGACAGCGGGGGCGGGATGTGACTGGGCAGGGGCGGAATTGGACAGCGTGAGCGGGATGTGACTGGGCAAGGGCGGGATTGGACAGCGTGAGCGGGATGTGACTGGGCAAGGGCGGGATTGGACAGCGTGAGCGGGATGTGACTGGGCGGGGGCAGGATTGGACAGCGTGGGCGGGATGTAGGGACAGGGCGGGATGTGGGGTATGGGATTGTATTGGACGGGATTGGACAGCGTGAGCGGGATGTGACTGGGCAAGGGCGGGATTGGACAGCGTGGGCGGGATGTGACTAGGTGGTGGGCGGGATTGGACAGCGTGTGCAGGATGTGGAGGAAGAGGCGGGGGCGAGATGTGGGGGAAGGGGCGGATGTGGAACAGGATTGTACTAGGCAGGGGCGGGATGTGGGGGGATGGGATTGGACTGGGTGGGGGTGGGTTTGGACAGCGTGAGCGGGATTTGGGGAACAGGATTGTGCTAGGCTGGATTTGGAAACAGGATTGTAGTAGGTGGGGGCAGAATGTGGCAACAGGATTGGACTGGGGTGGGATTGGACAGCATGGGCGGAATGTGGGGACGGGATGGGATTGGATAGCGTGGGCAAGTTGTGGGGACAGGATTGGACAGTGTGGGTGAAATGTGGGGGATGAGATTGAACTGCATAGGCGAAGGTAAGGATGGGGGCAGGATAGGATGGTGTGGGAGAGGGCAGAGACTCCGAGGGCTGGATGAGATTGGACGGTATGGATGGGATTACAATGTGGTGGGGGGCAGTGATGTTCGGGGCTCTGGTATTGAGGAGCGGGTGTGGTGGTGGGGGGCAGTGATGTTCGGGGCTCTGGTATTGAGGAGCGGGTGTGGTGGGGGGCAGTGATGTTCGGGGCTCTGGTATTGAGGAGCGGGTGTGGTGGGGGGCAGTGATGTTCGGGGCTCTGGTATTGAGGAGCGGGTGTGGTGGGGGGCAGTGATGTTCGGGGCTCTGGTACTGAGGAGCGGTGTGTGGGGGCAGTGATGTTCGGGGCTCTGGTACTGAGGAGCGGGTGTGGTGGGGCAGTGATGTTCGGGGCTCTGGTACTGAGGAGCGGGTGTGGTGTGGGGGGCAGTGATGTTCGGGGCTCTGGTACTGAGGAGCGGGTGTGGTGGGGGGCAGTGATGTTCGGGGCTCTGGTATTGAGAGCGGGGGTGTGGTGGGGGCAGTGATGTTCGGGGCTCTGGTATTGAGGAGCGGGTGTGGTGGGGGCAGTGATGTTCGGGGGTGTGGTGGGGGCAGTGATGTTCGGGGCTCTGGTATTGAGGAGCGGGGTGTGGTGGGGGCAGTGATGTTCGGGCTCTGGTATTGAGGAGCGGGTGTGGTGGGGGGCAGTGATGTTCGGGGCTCTGGTACTGAGGAGCGGGGTGTGGTGGGGGGCAGTGATGTTCGGGGCTCTGGTACTGAGGAGCGGGTGTGGTGGGGGGCAGTGATGTTCGGGGCTCTGGTACTGAGGAGCGGGGTGTGGTGGGGGGCAGTGATGTTCGGGCTCTGGTACTGAGGAGCGGGTGTGGTGGGGGGCAGTGATGTTCGGGCGGTGTGGTGGGGGGCAGTGATGTTCGGGGTGTGGTGGGGGGCAGTGATGTTCGGGGCTCTGGTACTGAGGAGCGGGTGTGGTGGGGGCAGTGATGTTCGGGGGTGTGGTGGGGGGGCAGTGATGTTCGGGGCTCTGGTATTGAGGAGCGGGTGTGGTGGGGGGCAGTGATGTTCGGGGCTCTGGTATTGAGGAGCGGGTGTGGTGGGGGCAGTGATGTTCGGGGCTCTGGTATTGAGGAGCGGGTGTGGTGGGGGGCAGTGATGTTCGGGAGGTGTGGTGGGGGCAGTGATGTTCGGGGCTCTGGTACTGAGGAGCGGGTGTGGTGGGGGGCAGTGATGTTCGGGCTTGGTGGCTGGTGTGGTGGGCAGTGAGTTCGGGCTGTACGGTCGGTGGTGGGCAGTGATGTTCGGGCTCTGTAGCTGGAGGTGCTGGTGGGGGGGCAGTGATGTTCGGGGCTCTGGTACTGAGGAGCAGGTGTGGTGGGGGCAGTGATGTTCGGGCGGTTGTGCGTGGGGGCAGTGATGTTCGGGGCTCTGGTATTGAGGAGCGGGTGTGGTGGGGGGCAGTGATGTTCGGGGCTCTGGTACTGAGGAGCGGGTGTGGTGGGGGGCAGTGATGTTCGGGGGTGTGGTGGGGGGCAGTGATGTTCGGGGCTCTGGTACTGAGGAGCGGGTGTGGTGGGGGGCAGTGATGTTCGGGCGGTGTGGTGGGGGCAGTGATGTTCGGGGCTCTGGTATTGAGGAGCAGGTGTGGTGGGGGCAGTGATGTTCGGGGGCTGTGGTGGGGGGCAGTGATGTTCGGGGCTCTGGTACTGAGGAGCGGGTGTGGTGGGGGGCAGTGATGTTCGGGGCTCTGGTACTGAGGAGCGGGTGTGGTGGGGGCAGTGATGTTCGGGGCTCTGGTACTGAGGAGCGGGTGTGGTGGGGGGCAGTGATGTTCGGGGCTCTGGTACTGAGGAGCAGGTGTGGTGGGGGCAGTGATGTTCGGGGGTGTGGTGGGGGCAGTGATGTTCGGGGCTCTGGTACGGAGGGAGCGGGATGTGGTGGGGGGGCAGTGATGTTCGGGGCTCTGGTACTGAGGAGCGGGTGTGGTGGGGGCAGTGATGTTCGGGGCTCTGGTACTGAGGAGCGGGTGTGGTGGGGGGCAGTGATGTTCGGGGCTCTGGTACTGAGGAGCGGGTGTGGTGGGGGCAGTGATGTTCGGGGCTCTGGTACTGAGGAGCGGGTGTGGTGGGGGGCAGTGATGTTCGGGGCTCTGGTATTGAGGAGCGGGTGTGGTGGGGGGCAGTGATGTTCGGGGCTCTGGTATTGAGGAGCGGGTGTGGTGGGGGGCAGTGATGTTCGGGGGTTGTGGTGGGGGGCAGTGATGTTCGGGGCTCTGGTATGAGGAGCGGGTGTGGTGGGGGGCAGTGATGTTCGGGGCTCTGGTATTGAGGAGCGGGTGTGGTGGGGGCAGTGATGTTCGGGGGTGTGGTGGGGGGCAGTGCTTGTTCGGGGCTCTGGTATTGAGGAGGGGTGTGGTGGGGGCAGTGATGTTCGGGGGCTCCTGGTATTGAGGAGCGGGTCGTGGTGGGGGCAGTGGTGTTCGGGGGTGTGGTGGGGGGA
>NW_027439802.1:497954-512954 GCF_031893055.1 Leptodactylus fuscus
TAACCAGCTGTATATACCATGTCTGAGAGGTAGTCACAGCCCCGCCCCCTGTTACTGACAACCAGCCTGTATATATCATGTCTGAGAGGTAGTCACAGCCCTGCCCCCTGTTACTGACAACCAGCTGTATATACCATGTCTGAGAGGTAGTCACAGCCCCGCCCCCTGTTACTGACAACCAGCCTGTATATACCATGTCTGAGAGGTAGTCACAGCCCCGCCCCCTGTTACTGACAACCAGCCTGTATATATCATGTCTGAGAGGTAGTCACAGCCCCGCCCCCTGTTACTGACAACCAGCCTGTATATACCATGTCTGAGAGGTAGTCACAGCCCCGCCCCCTGTTACTGACAACCAGCCTGTATATATCATGTCTGAGAGGTAGTCACAGCCCCGCCCCTGTTACTGACAACCAGCCTGTATATACCATGTCTGAGAGGTAGTCACAGCCCCTCCCCCTGTTACTGACAACCAGCTGTATATACCATGTCTGAGAGGTAGTCACAGCCCCGCCCCTGTTACTGACAACCAGCTGTATATATCATGTCTGAGAGGTAGTCACAGCCCCGCCCCTGTTACTGACAACCAGCTGTATATATCATGTCTGAGAGGTAGTCACAGCCCCGCCCCCTGTTACTGACAACCAGCTGTATATACCATGTCTGAGAGGTAGTCACAGCCCCGCCCCCTGTTACTGACAACCAGCTGTATATACCATGTCTGAGAGGTAGTCACAGCCCCGCCCCCTGTTACTGACAACCAGCCTGTATATATCATGTCTGAGAGGTAGTCACAGCCCCGCCCCCTGTTACTGACAACCAGCTGTATATAACATGTCTGAGAGGTAGTCACAGCCCCGCCCCCTGTTACTGACAACCAGCTGTATATACCATGTCTGAGAGGTAGTCACAGCCCCGCCCCCTGTTACTGACAACCAGCTGTATATACCATGTCTGAGAGGTAGTCACAGCCCCGCCCCCTGTTACTGACAACCAGCCTGTATATATCATGTCTGAGAGGTAGTCACAGCCCCGCCCCCTGTTACTGACAACCAGCTGTATATACCATGTCTGAGAGGTAGTCACAGCCCCGCCCCTGTTACTGACAACCAGCTGTATATATCATGTCTGAGAGGTAGTCACAGCCCCGCCCCTGTTACTGACAACCAGCTGTATATATCATGTCTGAGAGGTAGTCACAGCCCCGCCCCCTGTTACTGACAACCAGCTGTATATACCATGTCTGAGAGGTAGTCACAGCCCCGCCCCCTGTTACTGACAACCAGCTGTATATACCATGTCTGAGAGGTAGTCACAGCCCCGCCCCCTGTTACTGACAACCAGCCTGTATATATCATGTCTGAGAGGTAGTCACAGCCCCGCCCCCTGTTACTGACAACCAGCTGTATATACCATGTCTGAGAGGTAGTCACAGCCCCGCCCCCTGTTACTGACAACCAGCTGTATATACCATGTCTGAGAGGTAGTCACAGCCCCGCCCCCTGTTACTGACAACCAGCCTGTATATATCATGTCTGAGAGGTAGTCACAGCCCCGCCCCCTGTTACTGACAACCAGCCTGTATATATCATGTCTGAGAGGTAGTCACAGCCCCGCCCCTTGTTACTGACAACCAGCCTGTATATATCATGTCTGAGAGGTAGTCACAGCCCCGCCCCCTGTTACTGACAACCAGCTGTATATATCATGTCTGAGAGGTAGTCACAGCCCCGCCCCCTGTTACTGACAACCAGCTGTATATACCATGTCTGAGAGGTAGTCACAGCCCCGCCCCCTGTTACTGACAACCAGCTGTATATATCATGTCTGAGAGGTAGTCACAGCCCCGCCCCTGTTACTGACAACCAGCTGTATATATCATGTCTGTTTACTGACAACCAGCTGTATATATCATGTCTGAGAGGTAGTCACAGCCCCGCCCCTGTGTTACTGACAACACGCTTCCTGTAATATCATTGTCTTGGAGAGGTAGTCACAGCCCCGTCCCCCTGTTACTGACAACCAGCTGTATATATCATGTCTGAGATGTAGTCACAGCCCCGCCCCCTGTTACTGACAACCAGCTGTATATACCATGTCTGAGAGGTAGTCACAGCCCCGCCCCCTGTTACTGACAACCAGCTGTATATATCTATGTCTGAGAGTAGTCACAGCCCCGCCCCCTGTTACTGACAACCAGCTGTATATACTCCATGTCTGAGAGGTAGTCCACAGCCCGCCCCCTGTTACTGACAACCAGCTGTATATATCATGTCTGAGAGGTAGTCACAGCCCGCCCCCTGTTACTGACAACCAGCTGTATATACCATGTCTGAGAGGTAGTCACAGCCCCGCCCCCTGTTACTGACAACCAGCTGTATATATCATGTCTGAGAGGTTGTCACAGCCCCCGCCCCCTGTTACTGACAACCAGCTGTATAATCATGTCTGAGAGGTAGTCACAGCCCCGCCCCCCTGTTACTGACAACCAGCCTGTATATATCATGTCTGAGAGGTAGTCACAGCCCCGCCCCCTGTTACTGACAACCAGCCTGTATATACCATGTCTGAGAGGTAGTCACAGCCCGCCCCCTGTTACTGACAACCAGCTGTATATATCATGTCTGAGAGGTAGTCACAGCCCCGCCCCCTGTTACTGACAACCAGCTGTATATATCATGTCTGAGAGGTAGTCACAGCCCCAGCCCCCTGTTACTGACAACCAGCCTGTAATACCATGTCTGAGAGGTGTCACAGCCCCTCCCCCTGTTACTGACACCAGCTGTATATCATGTCTGAGAGGTAGTCACAGCCCCGCCCCCTGTTACTGACAACCAGCTGTATATATCATGTCTGAGAGGTAGTCACAGCCCCACGCCCCTGTTACTGACAACCAGCTGTATATATCATGTCTGAGAGGTAGTCACAGCCCCGCCCCCTGTTACTGACAACCAGCTTGTATATATCATGTCCTGAGAGGTAGTCACAGCCCCGCCCTCCAGATCCAGCTAGTATATCATGTCGAGAGGTAGTCACAGCCCCTCCCCCTGTTACTGACAACCAGCCTGTATATATCATGTCTGAGAGGTAGTCACAGCCCCGCCCCCTGGTACTGACAACCAGCTGTAATATATCATGTCTGAGAGGTAGTCACAGCCCCGCCCCCTGTTACTGACAACCAGCTGTATATATCATGTCTGAGAGGTAGTCACAGCCCCGCCCCCTGTTACTGACAACCAGCCTGTATATATCATGTCTGAGAGGTAGTCACAGCCCCGCCCCTGTTACTGACAACCAGCTGTATATATCATGTCTGAGAGGGTAGTCACAGCCCCCGCCCCCTGTTACTGACAACCAGCTGTATATATCATGTCTGAGAGGTAGTCACAGCCCCGCCCCCTGTTACTGACAACCAGCTGTATATATCATGTCTGAGAGGTAGTCACAGCCCCGCCCCCTGTTACTGACAACCAGCTGTATATATCATGTCTGAGAGGTAGTCACAGCCCCGCCCCCTGTTTGGCGAGGAGGAACGTCTGACGCACATTGTTATCACACACAGTATATACCGATACATATATTACCTGTATAGACACACATACATAATACACACATAAATATATGTACAGTGTTGGCCAAAAGTATTGGCCCCCCTGCAGTTCAGTCAGATAATACTTGTGTTCTTCCAGATAATGATTGCAGTCACAAACTCTTTGGTATTTTCTTCATTTAATTTGTCTTCAATGGAAAACCACAAAAAGAATTGTCAAAAAGCCAAATTGGATATAATTCCACAGCAAACATAAAAAAGGGGGTGGACCAAAAGTATGGCACTGTTTGAGAAATCATGTGATGCTTCTCTAATTTGTGTAATTACAGCACCTGTTACTTACCTGAGGCACCTAACAGGTGGTGGCAATAACTAAATCACACTTGCAGCCAGTTGAAATGGATTAAAGTTGACTCCACCTCTGTCCTGTGTCCTTGTGTGACCACATTGAGCATGGAGAAAAGAAAGAAGACCAAAGAACTGTCTGAGGACTTGAGAAGCAAAATTGTGAGGAAGCCTGAGCAATCTCAAGGCTACAAGTCCATCTCCAAAGCCCTGAATGTTCCTGTGTCTACCGTGCGCAATGTCAGTAAGAAGTGTAAAGCCCATGGCCCTGTGGCTAACCCTCCCTAGATGTGGACGCAAAAGAAACATTGACCAGAGATTTCACCGCAAGATTGTGCGGATGCGGATAAAGAACCTCGACTAACATCCAAACAAGTCCAAGCTGCCCTGCAGTCCGAGGGTACAACAGTGTCACCCCATACTATCCAGTGTCAGCGTCTGAATGAGAAGGGACTGTATGGTAGGAGACCCAGGAAGACCCCACTTCTTACCCACAGACAGAAGCCAGGCTGGAGTTTGCCAAAACTTACCTGAGAAAGCCAAAACCGTTCTGGAAGAATGTTCTCTGGTCAGAGGAGACAAAAGTAGGAGAAGGCCTCAACATAGAGATTACAGGGAAAAGAGAGAAGAAGACGCCCCCTACAGTCAGACATGGCGGAGGGCCCTGATGGTTTGGGGTGGCTTTGCTACCTCTGGCACTGGGACTGCTTGACCGTGTGCATGGCATTATGAAGTCTGAAGACGACAACACATTGTGCAGCATCATGTAGGGCCCAGTGTGAGGAAAGCGGGGTCTCCCTCAGAGGTCGGGGCTCTTCCAGCAGGACAAGGACCCAAAACACACTTCAGGTTAGCACTAGAAAATGGTGGTGAGAGAAAGCCCTGGAGACTTGTAAAGTGGGCAGCAATGAGTCCAGCCCTGAATCCCATAGAACACCTGTGGGGGAGGGGGAGAGATCTCTTGGTGGCAGTTTGGAGAAGGCCCCCTTCACATCTCAGGGGGGACCGCGAGCAGTTTGCCAAAGAAGAAGGGTCTAAGATTCCAGCAGAGCCTTGTAAGAAACTCATTGCTGGTTAGCGGAAGCGGTTGTGCGCAGTTATTGTGTCTAAGGTTGTGCGACCAAGTATTAGGCTGAGGGCGCCAATACTTCTGTCCGCACCAGTTCTGGAGTTTTGTGTAAAATGATCAATGATGTGACTTTTTTTCATTCTCTTTTGTGTTTTTTCATTGCAAACAAAATAACTGAAGATATTACCAAAGAGTCTGTGCTGTGTAATCATTATCTGGGAGACAGCGAGGATTATCTGACAGGACTGCAGGGGGCGATACTTATACTGTATATACCCTGTGTCACTTATATACTATATAGAGTCTGTGCTGTGTAATCATTATCTGGGGGACACCGAGGACTATCTGACAGGACTGCAGGGGCGATACTGATACTGTATATACCCTGTGTCACTTATATACTATATAAGAGTCTGTGCTGTGTAATCATTATCTGGGGGACAGCGAGGATTATCTGACAGGACTACAGGGGGCGATACTTATACTGTATATACCCTGTGTCACTTATATACTATATAAGAGTCTGTGCTGTGTAATCATTATCTGGGGACAGTGAGGATTATCCTGACAGGACTGCAGGGGGCGATACTTATACTGTATATACCCTGTGTCACTTATATACTATATAAGAGTCTGTGCTGTGTAATCATTATCTGGGGACACCGAGGACTATCTGACAGGACTGCAGGGGGCGATACTGATACTGTATATACCCTGTGTCACTTATATACTATATAAGAGTCTGTGCTGTGTAATCATTATCTGGGGGACAGCGAGGATTATCTGACAGGACTGCAGGGGGCGATACTTATACTGTATATACCCTGTGTCACTTATATACTATACAAGAGTCTGTGCTGTGTAATCATTATCTGGGGGACACCGAGGATTATCTGACAGGACTGCAGGGGGCGATACTTATACTATATATACCCTGTGTCACTTATATACTATATAAGAGTTGTGCTGTGTAATCATTATCTGGGGACACCGAGGATTATCTGACAGGACTGCAGGGGGCAATACTTATACTGTATATACCCTGTGTCACTTATATACTATATAAGAGTCTGTGCTGTGTAATCATTATCTGGGGGACAGCGAGGATTATCTGACAGGACTGCAGGGGGCGATACTTATACTGTATATACCCTGTGTCACTTATATACTATATAAGAGTCTGTGCTGTGTAATCATTAATCTCTGGGGACACCGAGGATTATCTGACAGGACTGCAGGGGGCGATACTTATACTGTATATACCCTGTGTCACTTATATACTATATAAGAGTCTGTGCTGTGTAATCATTATCTGGGGGACAGCGAGGATTATCTGACAGGACTGCAGGGGGCGATACTTATACTGTATATACCCTGTGTCACTTATATACTATATAAGAGTCTGTGCTGTGTAATCATTATCTGGGGACAGCGAGGATTATCTGACAGGACTGCAGGGGGCGATACTTATACTGTATATACCCTGTGTCACTTATATACTATATAAGAGTCTGTGCTGTGTAATCATTATCTGGGGACAGCAAGGATTATCTGACAGGACTGCAGGGGGCGATACTTATACTGTATATACCCTGTGTCACTTATATACTATATAAGAGTCTGTGCTGTGTAATCATTATCTGAGGGACAGCGGGGATTATCTGACAGGACTGCAGGGGGCGATACTTATACTGTATATACCCTGTGTCACTTATATACTATATAAGAGTCTGTGCTGTGTAATCATTATCTGAGGGACAGTGAGGATTATCTGACAGGGACTGCAGGGGGCGATACTGATACTGTATATACCCTGTGTCACTTATATACTATATAAGAGTCTGTGCTGTGTAATCATTATCTGGGGGACAGCGAGGATTATCTGACAGGACTGCAGGGGGCGATACTTATACTGTATATACCCTGTGTCACTTATATACTATATAAGAGTCTGTGCTGTGTAATCATTATCTGGGGGACAGTGAGGATTATCTGACAGGACTGCAGGGGGCGATACTTATACTGTATATACCCTGTGTCACTTATATACTATATAAGAGTCTGTGCTGTGTAATCATTATCTGGGGGACAGCGAGGATTATCTGACAGGACTGCAGGGGGCGATACTTATACTGTATATACCCTGTGTCACTTATATACTATATAAGAGTTTGTGCTGTGTAATCATTATCTGGGGACAGAGAGGATTATCTGACAGGACTGCAGGGGGTGATACTTATACTGTATATACCCTGTGTCACTTATATACTATATAAGAGTTGTGCTGTGTAATCATTATCTGGGGGACAGTGAGGATTATCTGACAGGACTGCAGGGGGCGATACTTTATACTGTATATACCCTGTGTCACTTATATACTATATAAGAGTCTGTGCTGTGTAATCATTATCTGGGGACAGCGAGGATTATCTGACAGGACTGCAGGGGGCGATACTTATACTGTATATACCCTGTGTCACTTATATACTATATAAGAGTCTGTGCTGTGTAATCATTATCTGGGGACACCGAGGATTATCTGACAGGACTGCAGGGGGCGATACTTATACTGTATATACCCAGTGTCACTTATATACTATATAAGAGTCTGTGCTGTGTAATCATTATCTGGGGACAGCGAGGATTATCTGACAGGACTGCAGGGGGCAATACTTATACTGTATATACCCTGTGTCACTTATATACTATATAAGAGTCTGTGCTGTGTAATCATTATCTGGGGGACAGCGAGGATTATCTGACAGGACTGCAGGGGGCGATACTTATACTGTATATACCCTGTGTCACTTATATACTATATAAGAGTCTGTGCTGTGTAATCATCTGGGGACAGCGAGGATTATCTGACAGGACTGCAGGGGGCGATACTTATACTGTATATACCCTGTGTCACTTATATACTATATAAGAGTCTGTGCTGTGTAATCATATCTGAGGGACAGCGGGGATTATCTGACAGGACTGCAGGGGGGCGATACTTATACTGTATATACCCTGTGTCACTTATATACTATATAAGAGTTTGTGCTGTGTAATCATTATCTGAGGGACAGTGAGGATTATCTGACAGGACTGCAGGGGGCGATACTTGATACTGTATATACCCCTGTGTCACTTATATACTATATAAGAGTCTGTGCTGTGTAATCATTATCTGGGGGACAGCGAGGATTATCTGACAGGACTGCAGGGGGCGATACTTATACTGTATATACCCTGTGTCACTTATATACTATATAAGAGTCTGTGCTGTGTAATCATTATCTGGGGGACAGTGAGGATTATCTGACAGGACTGCAGGGGGCGATACTTATACTGTATATACCCTGTGTCACTTATATACTATATAAGAGTCTGTGCTGTGTAATCATTATCTGGGACAGCGAGGATTATCTGACAGGACTGCAGGGGGTGATACTTATACTGTATATACCCTGTGTCACTTATATACTATATAAGAGTCTGTGCTGTGTAATCATTATCTGGGGACAGCGAGGATTATCTGACAGGACTGCAGGGGGCGATACTTATACTGTATATACCCTGTGTCACTTATATACTATATAAGAGTCTGTGCTGTGTAATCATTATCTGGGGACAGCGAGGATTATCTGACAGGACTGCAGGGGCGATACTTATACTGTATATACCCTGTGTCACTTATATACTATATAAGAGTCTGTGCTGTGTAATCATTATCTGGGGACAGCGAGGATTATCTGACAGGACTGCAGGGGGCGATACTTATACTGTATATACCCTGTGTCACTTATATACTATATAAGAGTTTGTGCTGTGTAATCATTATCTGGGGGACAGCGAGGATTATCTGACAGGACTGCAGGGGGCGATACTTATACTGTATATACCCTGTGTCACTTATATACTATATAAGAGTCTGTGCTGTGTAATCATTATCTGGGGGACAGTGAGGATTATCTGACAGGGACTGCGGGGGGCGATACTTATACTGTATATACCCTGTGTCACTTATATACTATATAAGAGTCTGTGCTGTGTAATCATTATCTGGGGGACAGCGAGGATTATCTGACAGGACTGCAGGGGGGCGATACTTATATTGTATATACCCTGTGTCACTTATATACTATATAAGAGTCTGTGCTGTGTAATCATTATCTGAGGACAGCGGGGATTATCTGACAGGACTGCAGGGGGCGATACTTATACTGTATATACCCTGTGTCACTTATATACTATATAAGAGTCTGTGCTGTGTAATCATTATCTGGGGACAGCGAGGATTATCTGACAGGACTGCAGGGGGCGATACAGGTACAGAGCACCATGGAGTAATAACATATCAATACTATTATCTCTGTATCACACCCCCTCTCTATATTACACACAGTATACAGTATATACCCTTCTCTAAATTACACACAGTATACAGTATATACCCTTCTCTATTTACACACAGTATACAGTATATACTCCCTCTCTATATTACACACAGTATACAGTATATACCTCCTCTCTATAATACACACAGTATACAGTATATACCTCCTCTCTATATTACACACAGTATACAGTATATACGCCCTCTCTATATTACACACAGTATACAGTATATACTCTCTCTCTATATTACACACAGTATATACTCCCTCTCTATATTACACACAGTATACAGTATATACCTCCTCTCTATATTACACACAGTATACAGTATATACCCCCTCTCTATATTACACACAGTATACAGTATATACGCCCTCTCTATATTACACACAGTATACAGTATATACCCCCTCTCTATATTACACACAGTATATACTCCCTCTCTATATTACAACACAGTATACAGTATATACCCCCTCTCTATATTACACACTGTATACAGTATATACCCCCCCTCTCTATATTACACACAGTATACAGTATATACCCCCCTCTCTATATTACACACAGTATACAGTATATACCCCCTCTCTATATTACACACTGTATACAGTATATACCCCCCCTCTCTATATTACACACTGTATACAGTATATACCCCCTCTCTATATTACACACTGTATACAGTATATACCCCCTCTCTATATTACACACAGTATACAGTATATACCCCCTCTCTATATTACACACTGTATACAGTATATACCCCTCTCTATATTACACACAGTATACAGTATATACCCCCTCTCTATATTACACACTGTATACAGTATATACCCCTCTCTATATTACACACAGTATACAGTATATACCCCCTCTCTATATTACACACTGTATACAGTATATACCCCTCTCTATATTACACACAGTATACAGTATATACCCCCTCTCTATATTACACACAGTATACAGTATATACCCCCTCTCTATATTACACACAGTATACAGTATATACCCCCCTCTCTATATTACACACTGTATACAGTATATACCCCCTCTCTATATTACACACAGTATACAGTATATACCCCTTCTCTAAATTACACACAGTATACAGTATATACCCTTTCTCTATATTACACACAGTATACAGTATATACTCCCCTCTCTATATTACACACAGTATACAGTATATACCTCCTCTCTATAATACACACAGTATACAGTATATACCTCCTCTCTATATTACACACAGTATACAGTATATACGCCCTCTCTATATTACACACAGTATACAGTATATACGCCCTCTCTATATTACACACAGTATACAGTATATACTCTCTCTCTATATTACACACAGTATAGTACTCCCTCCTATATTACACACAGTATACAGTATATACCCTCCTCTCTATATTACACACAGTATACAGTATATACACCCCCTCTCTATATTACACACAGTATACAGTATATACGCCCTCTCTATATTACACACAGTTATACAGTATATACCCCCTCTCTATATTACACACAGTATATACCTCCTCTCTATATTACACACAGTATACAGTATATACCCCCTCTCTATATTACACACAGTATATACCTCCTCTCTATATTACACACAGTATACAGTATATACCCCCTCTCTATATTACACACTGTATACAGTATATACCCCCTCTCTATATTACACACAGTATACAGTATATACCCCCTCTCTATATTACACACTGTATACAGTATATACCCCTCTCTATATTACACACAGTATACAGTATACACCACACACACTTCTCGGTACACACCTCAGTTCAGCGCTCGCCCCCGCCACCACGATACGTGCGCGCTCCCCAGACACGTCACATTCCGCAGCTGGGCGTTGCTACTGGGCGGAGTCACATCGGATCCTTCCAATGACTAACGAGGAAGGGCGTGACTTCTCATAGATTAACCAATGAACAGAGAGTAGGCGCGGGACAATACGCTTTTATAATGAATGACAGGGCGTGTGAGAGAAACTCAATAACCAATAGGAGGGAAGAGAAATTGTGACCCCGCCCATTACTAGAACATAGCTCATTGACCATATATAGGGAGGTGGAGAGAGACAAACTGATCACGTGCTACTGGGGAAGTGGGCGGGTCCAGGAGGCTACTAAGGAAACTACCAAGTGATGAGTGGGGGGGAGTGGAGGAGTGTACCATGTGAGTAAGAGGAAGAATATGAGGGGGGGGGGGAGAGTATGTACACAGTGGCGAGGTCCTCCACCAGCGGGGGGCGCCCCAACTCACAGCCGCTCTATCCATCACTCTCTGGCTTGTTTGTATCTCCTCTGTGTGAATAGTCTGAGAGTCTTGCGGTCCTCCAGCACACGGGGGCGCCCAAATACAACCAACCTGTCTGTCTCATCCCTGACTCTATGGTGAGCACGCAACGTCACTGAGGGAAGCCGGAAACAGCCATCACGTGTGAGTAGTGATCTACAATGTAATACTATATATATACATATATATACAATGTAATCTAATGTAATACTATATATATATATATATATATATATATATATATATACATACTACTGATATACAATGTAATACTCTATATATACTACTGATATACAATGTAATCTAATGTAATACTATATATATATATACTACTGATATACAATGTAATACTCTATATATACTACTGATATACAATGTAATCTAATGTAATACTATATATATATATATATATATATATATATATATATATATACATACTACTGATATACAATGTAATACTCTATATATACTACTGATATACAATGTAATCTAATGTAATACTATATATATATATATATATATATATATATATATATATATATACTACTGATATACAATGTAATACTCTATATATACTACTGATATACAATGTAATCTAATGTAATACTATATATATATATATATATATATATATATATATACTACTGATATACAATGTAATACTCTATATATACTACTGATATACAATGTAATCTAATGTAATACTATATATATATATATATATATATATACATACTACTGATATACAATGTAATACTCTATATATACTACTGATATACAATGTAATCTAATGTAATACTATATATATATATACTACTGATATACAATGTAATCTAATGTAATACTATATATATATATATATATATATATATATATATACTACTGATATACAATGTAATCTAATGTAATACTATATATATATATATATATATATATATATATATACTACTGATATACAATGTAATACTCTATATATACTTCTGATATACAATGTAATCTAATGTAATACTATATATATATATATACTACTGATATACAATGTAATCTAGTGAAATACTATATATATATATATATACTACTGATATACAATGTAATACTATATATATATACTACTGATATACAATGTAATACTCTATATATACTACTGATATACAATGTAATCTAATGTAATACTATATATATATATACATACTACTGATATACAATGTAATACTCTATATATACTACTGATATACAATGTAATCTAATGTAATACTATATATATATATATATATATATATATATATATATATATATACATACTACTGATATACAATGTAATACTATATATATATACTACTGATATACAATGTAATACTCTATATATACTACTGATATACAATGTAATCTAATGTAATACTATATATATATATACATACTACTGATATACAATGTAATACTATATATATATACTACTGATATACAATGTAATACTCTATATATACTACTGATATACAATGTAATCTAATGTAATACTATATATATATATATATATATATATATACATACTACTGATATACAATGTAATACTATATATATATACTACTGATATACAATGTAATCTAATGTAATACTATATATATATATACTACTGATATACAATGTAATACTCTATATATACTACTAATATACAATGTAATACTCTATATATACTACTGATATACAATGTAATCTAATGTAATACTATATATATATATACATACTACTGATATACAATGTAATACTATATATATATACTACTGATATACAATGTAATCTAATGTAATACTATATATATATATATATATATATATTCATACTACTGATATACAATGTAATACTATATATATATACTACTGATATACAATGTAATCTAATGTAATACTATATATATATATATATATATATATATATATACATACTACTGATATACAATGTAATACTCTATATATACTACTGATATACAATGTAATCTAATGTAATACTATATATATATATATATATATATATATATATATACATACTACTGATATACAATGTAATACTATATATATATACTACTGATATACAATGTAATCTAATGTAATACTATATATATATATATATATATATATATATATATATATATACATACTACTGATATACAATGTAATACTATATATATATACTACTGATATACAATGTAATCTAATGTAATACTATATATATATATATATATATATATATATATATATATATACATACTACTGATATACAATGTAATACTCTATATATACTACTGATATACAATGTAATCTAATGTAACTACTATATATATTCTGCATGCTACAATGTAACTACCGTATATACTCGCGTGTACGCTGACCTGAATGGGTCATTCCATGACAAGTGTACTGATGATTTATCTCTCTATATTTGTAATTCTTTGGTATTTGGTAATATTGTGTCAGAGAATGCAAAATGTGAAGAAAAAAAATTCTAGAAATTTTTTTTTTGCTTTGTAATAAATTTTCCGCTCTCAGACCCAGTGCGAGTGTCTGCGCTGCCGCCGTCACGTTTCTCCTGATATCTCCGGCCAGTGAATCTGAATAACGGCCATTGTACTCCGGACTGTCCCGGCTCTCACCAGCTCACTCACATCAGGATCTCATCTAAAATTTTAAAACACATTTCCGAAAAAAAGGTCAATTTAAAAATTTCCAAGAATGCCCCTGTGCCCGCTTTGTGCCACTAGTCAGGTTGGGCTGGCGATGGGATGATATACTATAACTATTCCAGGGTCCATTCAGATGTGCCGGGCCTGCGGTGTCAGAGTGCCGGCTCTGGAGTGACTGAATAATCCCGGATTGTTAGATATGACTATGGGATTATTAGGTCACAGCCTAGGGGGCGCTCACACTGCTGTTGTGGCCGCAGTTATTGTCCGTATGACACTCGCTGCTCCGTCTGCAACGTCCATTCATTTCAGTGGGACTTTCTCTGGTGTCCTTCGGTTACTGCCACGTCTGGTTTTTCAATCGGCCAAAATAAACCCGACATGCAGCAATATTCTGTCCCTTCAAAAGAAGTCAGTAAGTGTTTGTTTTTTTGTTTACCATTGAGGTCTATGGGCAGCGGACCGGACACTGACTGCTAGCCCTCACTTACCGTCTGTTATGGGAGGTTTTTAACAGTCACCAATGGTAGTGTGAACCCTGCCGTAGAAGAGAGGACAGAGGAGACAGTGAGTGCAGAGCAGACGACAGGCCGCAGTAAGGGCTCGTTCACATCTGCGCCCTGGGCTCTGTTATGCAGGTTT
>NW_027439802.1:517954-542834 GCF_031893055.1 Leptodactylus fuscus
GGCCTTGGGGTTGTACAGATGCGAGGCTCCGGTGTACACACCTCTAGGTCTTGGGGTTGTAGAGCTGCGAGGCTCCGGTGTACACACCTCTAGGCCTTGGGGTTGTAGAGATGCGAGGCTCCGGTGTACACACCTGTAGGCCTGGGGGTTGTAGAGATGCGAGGCTCCGGTGTACACACCTCTAGGTCTTGGGGTTGTAGAGATGCGAGGCTCTGGTGTACACACCTCTAGGCCTTGGGGTTGTAGAGATGCGAGGCTCCGGTGTACACACCTGTAGGCCTGGGGGTTGTAGAGATGCGAGGTTCCGGTGTACACACCTCTAGGTCTTGGGGTTGTAGAGATGCGAGGCTCCGGTGTACACACCTGTAGGCCTGGGGGTTGTAGAGATGCGAGGCTCCGGTGTACACACCTGTAGGCCTGGGGGTTGTAGAGATGCGAGGCTTCGGTGTACACACCTGTAGGCCTGGGGGTTGTAGAGCTGCGAGGCTCCGGTGTATACACCTGTAGGCCTTGCAGTTGCAGAGGTGCGAGGCTCTTGTGTACACACCTGTAGGCCTGGGGGTTGTAGAGATGCGAGGTTCCGGTGTACACACCTGTAGGCCTGGGGGTTGTAGAGATGCGAGGTTCCGGTGTACACACCTCTAGGTCTTGGGGTTGTAGAGATGCGAGGCTTCGGTGTACACACATGTAGGCCTTGGGGTTGTACAGATGCGAGGCTCCGGTGTACACACCTGTAGGCCTTGCAGTTGCAGAGGTGCGAGGCTCTTGTGTACACACCTGTAGGCCTGGGGGTTGTAGAGATGCAAGGCTCCGGTGTACACACCTGTAGGCCTTGGGGTTCTAGAGATGCGAGGCTCCGGTGTACACACCTCTAGGTCTTGGGGTTGTAGAGGTGCGAGGCTCCGGTGTACACACCTGTAGGCCTTGGGGTTGTAGAGATGCGAGGCTCCGGTGTACACACCTGTAGGCCTTGGGGTTGTAGAGATGCGAGGCTCCGGTGTACACACCTGTAGGCCTTGGGGTTGTAGAGGTGCGAGGCTCCGGTGTACACACCTCTAGGTCTTGGGGTTGTAGAGGTGCGAGGCTCCGGTGTACACACCTCTAGGTCTTGGGGTTGTAGAGATGCGAGGCTCCGGTGTACACACCTGTAGGCCTGGGGGTTGTAGAGATGCGAGGCTTCGGTGTACACACCTGTAGGCCTTGCAGTTGCAGAGGTGCGAGGCTCCGGTGTACACACCTCTAGGTCTTGGGGTTGTAGAGATGCGAGGCTCCGGTGTACACACCTCTAGGTCTTGGGGTTGTAGAGATGCGAGGCTCCGGTGTACACACCTCTAGGTCTTGGGGTTGTAGAGATGCGAGGCTCCTGTGACGCGGACCTCATGTGGGGTGTCCCTATAATCCGGTGGATGGTTTGTCTGTAAACGGGCCCCAGGATATAAGAGCGGGGCCCCTCACAGGACAGGAGTATGGTCCTAATATTATCCCCTCCCCCATATCAGCAGGGAACAGGCGGCAAAAAGAAGCGGCTGAAGAGGAATCGCCAGCTCATGGAGGTGCTGCGTACCCTCAGTACCCCCAGTACTCTGCACCCCGACCTGCCACCTGCCCCAGACACCGCCGCACCGAACAAGAGACAGAAGAAAACTGCACCAGGTCTGGTCACATGATCTGTAGTAATAGAGAATGTATTATCCTGGATGATGTCACTGATCTGGTATTATTACCCTGGGGGGGGGGGAGGGGGCTGTGTGTGATGTCACTGATCGGGGGGGGGCTGTGTGTGATGTCACTGATCGGGGGGGGGCTGTGTGTGATGTCACTGATCGGGGGGGGGGGGGCTGTATGTGATGTCACTGATCTGGTATTATTACCCTGGGGGGGGGCTGTGTGTGATGTCACTGATCGGGGGGGGGGGGGGGGGGGGCTGTATGTGATGTCACTGATCTGGTATTACCCTGGGGGGGGGCTGTGTGTGATGTCACTGATCTGGTATTATTACCCTGGGGGGGGGGCTGTGTGTGATGTCACTGATCTGGTATTATTACCCTGGGGGGGGGGGCTGTGTGTGATGTCACTGATCGGGGGGGGGGGGGGGCTGTGTGTGATGTCACTGATCGGGGGGGGGGGGGGGGGCTGTATGTGATGTCACTGATCTGGTATTACCCTGGGGGGGGGCTGTGTGTGATGTCACTGATCTGGTATTATTACCCTGGGGGGGGGGGCTGTGTGTGATGTCACTGATCTGGTATTATTACCCTGGGGGGGGGGGGGGGCTGTGTGTGATGTCACTGATCGGGGGGGGGGGGGGGGCTGTGTGTGATGTCACTGATCGGGGGGGGGCTGTTTGTGATGTCACTGATCTGGTGCTGATTTTCGGATTAGATCTGATGCATGCGATGGGTTATTGGGGGTCACAGATGACATGTTTTGGGTTAATGACCCTTCCTCCTCTTCACAGATGTCCTGACCTCTCCCCTTCCTAAAGTTGCCCCTAAATCTGAGCGCCCTCCGGAGTCCGGGGAGCGACTAAATCGCCAGCAGTGGAGGAACAAGCTGAAGAATAAAAGGAGGAATCGGAATAAATTCAAGGTCCCCTGTAAGACAGAAGGGGAGACGTCAGGGGGACAGGAGGGGCGCACAGCCAGCGGTCAGGGAGCAGGGGTCACAGCCAGCGGAGATCGGGGAGACTGGAACATGAACTCCCTGCAGCTCCCATGGAAGCAGAATCGGGTGACCTATGGCAAAGGCGAGGGGTCTCCTTCTACCCCAGGGAGCTCTGCAAGGAAACATCCGGTGCCAAACAAAAAACCTCCCCAAGCAGCAGAGCGGAGGATGTCCGATGAGGTCACATGTGATGGAAACCGGGGAACACAACAGGTGACCCCCCGAGAGAGAGTCAGACTGCAAAAACTGAAGAAGATACTGCAGCGTGAGACTGCGGGGAAAACACAGGAGACAGCCAGCAAGCAAGATGTCCATGAACCCAAGAGTGACAGCGAGCGGCCAGAAGGTAACCACAGCCATGCCGAGAGGGACCACTCAGCGGAGCTGCGCTCTCGTATGGAGCAGAGACTGAGTTCTGCGCGCTTCCGCTATATTAACCAGCAGCTCTACACGTCGGACAGTCAGGACGCCATGAGCCTCTTCCTGCAGGACCCCGAGGCCTTCACCATCTACCACACTGGATTCTCACAGCAGGTCCAACGCTGGCCGGTCAACCCCATCACTGAGATCATAAAGTATATCAAGAACAGGTAAGTGCTCCTAGGACTGTATATATCTATAATACATAGTGTATGACACTGTCAGGGCTCCTAGGACTATATATATCTATAATACATAGTGTATGACACTGTCAGGACTCCTAGGACTATATATATCTATAATACATAGTGTATGACACTGTCAGGGCTCCTAGGACTATATATATCTATAATACATAGTGTATGACACTGTCAGGGCTCCTAGGACTATATATATATCTATAATACATAGTGTATGACACTGTCAGGGCTCCTAGGACTATATATATCTATAATACATAGTGTATGACACTGTCAGGACTCCTAGGACTATATATATCTATAATACATAGTGTATGACACTGTCAGGGCTCCTAGGACTATATATATCTATAATACATAGTGTATGACACTGTCAGGGCTCCTAGGACTATATATATCTATAATACATAGTGTATGACACTGTCAGGGCTCCTAGGACTGTATATATCTATAATACATAGTGTATGACACTGTCAGGGCTCCTAGGACTATATATATCTATAATACATAGTGTATGACACTGTCAGGACTCCTAGGACTATATATATATATATATCTATAATACATAGTGTATGACACTGTCAGGGCTCCTAGGACTATATATATCTATAATACATAGTGTATGACACTGTCAGGACTCCTAGGACTATATATATATCTATAATACATAGTGTATGACACTGTCAGGGCTCCTAGGACTATATATATCTATAATACATAGTGTATGACACTGTCAGGACTCCTAGGACTATATATATATCTATAATACATAGTGTATGACACTGTCAGGGCTCCTAGGACTATATATATCTATAATACATAGTGTATGACACTGTCAGGACTCCTAGGACTATATATATATCTATAATACATAGTGTATGACACTGTCAGGGCTCCTAGGACTATATATATCTATAATACATAGTGTATGACACTGTCAGGACTCCTAGGACTATATATATATATCTATAATACATAGTGTATGACACTGTCAGGGCTCCTAGGACTATATATATCTATAATACATAGTGTATGACACTGTCAGGACTCCTAGGACTATATATATATATCTATAATACATAGTGTATGACACTGTCAGGGCTCCTAGGACTATATATATCTATAATACATAGTGTGTGACACTGTCAGGGCTCCTAGGACTATATATATATCTATAATACATAGTGTATGACACTGTCAGGGCTCCTAGGCCTATATATATATATATATATATATATATATATATATATATATATATATATATATAATACATAGTGTATGACACTGTCAGGGCTCCTAGGACTATATATATATCTATAATACATAGTGTATGACACTGTCAGGACTCCTAGGACTATATATATCTATAATACATAGTGTATGACACTGTCAGGACTCCTAGGACTATATATATCTATAATACATAGTGTATGACACTGTCAGGGCTCCTAGGACTATATATATATCTATAATACATAGTGTATGACACTGTCAGGGCTCCTAGGACTATATACATCTATAATACATAGTGTATGACACTGTCAGGGCTCCTAGGACTATATATATCTATAATACATAGTGTATGACACTGTCAGGACTCCTAGGACTATATACATCTATAATACATAGTGTATGACACTGTCAGGGCTCCTAGGACTATATATAAATATCTATAATACATAGTGTATGACACTGTCAGGGCTCCTAGGACTATATATATCTATAATACATAGTGTATGACACTATCAGGGCTCCTAGGACTATATATATCTATAATACATAGTGTATGACACTGTCAGGGCTCCTAGGACTATATATATCTATAATACATAGTGTATGACACTGTCAGGACTCCTAGGACTATATATATATCTATAATACATAGTGTATGACACTGTCAGGGCTCCTAGGACTATATATATCTATAATACATAGTGTGTGACACTGTCAGGGCTCCTAGGACTATATATATCTATAATACATAGTGTATGACACTGTCAGGGCTCCTAGGACTATATATATCTATAATACATAGTGTATGACACTGTCAGGGCTCCTAGGACTATATATATCTATAATACATAGCGTATGACACTGTCAGGGCTCTTAGGACTATATATCTATAATACATAGCGTATGACACTGTCAGGGCTCCTAGGACTATATATATTTATAATACATAGTGTCTGACACTGTCAGGACTCCTAGGAATATATATATCTATAATACATAGTGTATGACACTGTCAGGGCTCCTAGGACTATATATACATCTATAATACATAGTGTATGACACTGTCAGGGCTCCTAGGACTATATATACATCTATAATACATAGTGTATGACACTGTCAGGGCTCCTAGGACTATATATATATATATCTATAATACATAGTGTATGACACTGTCAGGGCTCCTAGGACTATATATATCTATAATACATAGTGTATGACACTGTCAGGGCTCCTAGGACTATATATATCTATAATACATAGTGTATGACACTGTCAGGGCTCCTAGGACTATATATCTATAATACATAGTGTATGACACTGTCATGGTGCCTATGTCTTCTTCCTATATGGGATGTTTGTTACTACCACCATATATACGTAGTAGTTAGGGCTGCCCCTCTCACCTGTGTTCTCTCGCTCTCCTCCATATACATTAATGTGATGCCTCTCCACTTGTGGCCCCTTTGCCTCTCAGCCATCCTAGTGCATTGTATATGGGCCCCCGGGATGCCGTGTTGTGCAGTAGTCCCTTCGGGTTCCCAACCTCCTACAGTCAGTGATTTGATGGATGGGATGGAGTTGCTGTTTGTCTATAAAGTGGTCCATTGTAGTTGTGATAGATCTGTATCCTGTATACCTAGATTTTGTGTTCCCGCCCCCTGGTGCACTGAACCCCCAGATATTCCACATATTGGGCATTTGGCAGTGACCTCTACTAACCCCTATCATGTAAACTGCCAGTGCGATGTCCTTCATCTCTATACCCCATGATCCAGGCTGGGGACACGGCTCATTGGATAGTCAGTTCTTCTTTCTGTTTTTCGGTTCCGTGTTTGGAGCCTCAGGTTTGGCGCACTGTAATGATTCGCAGCAGCGGTGGGGTTTATATGTGATTGGCCACTAGATCGCTGGGTCTTACTGTCCGCTGCTGTGTGGGGTAGTCCCCTGAATTCTCACAGTCATCAGGAGTACTGGGAAGAGCTGGTTATGGCCCAGTACCCCACCGTGTAATGATGGACAGATCATTACATATATATATATATATATATATATATATATATATATATATATATATATATATATTCATTTATACATGGGGACTTCATGATTCACACTGAGCCCCGGCAGGTACAAGGCCGCAGCGACCTGGCCACCCTAATACTAACACCCCATGCAGCCTGCACAGCACAAGGCTCTCACTGGACTCCACCCGGTTCTCCCCGATACCTTTGGTAGTGGTCGTTGTAAAACATCAAGGGAAACAAAAATGCCCATTGCAGTCCAGCATTGCCCCCCCCCCCCCCCATGGGGTAAACGGTCGGGGACGTCTCATTCGCTCGTTTACATCATGTGATGGCGATTACTAGGGCTCATTGTGAAATTAAATCTAGTAATTCCCTTTTTGGGGGCTTCAGGTCCCAAGCATGGGGCGAATCGTATTGAAGGGGTTAATTGCAGTCGTGGCAAAATGATTAACCCCTTGTAGACCAGTGAGAGGCTGTAGGAGATGGTGGGAGGGGGCGGGGAGCGCTGCTGTCCAGGCACCAGTAGGAAGGGGGTTGTGGGGGACCCATTATAGTAGTGTGTATGGGGGAACACTGATGGCAGGGACAGCGGCTGGCTGTATACGGTCCCTATGCTGTATATCTATATACCATGCCTGAGGTTATCTCCGACCTATGGGAGGCCTCTGGGCACCTGCGCACCTTGTGGGGCCGACATTTCTGGGTTTGGATGAGATTCCTTAGACCAACCCTCGCCCATCACTCGCTGCCTCCTGGATACAAAGCCTTCAGGGTCAGGTGTTGTATGATTGTGTTCTCATGTACGATGTGTCCGCCATGTTTAGTCACTGACTTGTTCCTCCTCCTCCAGGCCGTCCTCTCTGGTGGTCGCCGACTTTGGCTGTGGAGACGCTCTCCTGGCACGGAGTGTAAGAAACAAAGTTCACTCCTTTGATCTGGTGGCCCTGAACGATCGCGTCACGGTGTGCGACATGGCCAAGGTAAGTCTATGAGGCCTCCCAGCATGCCGTGCTGCAGCAAAGGAGGCCTCGGAACACGGCGTTAAAGGGAATGTCTTAGCCTTTAAGGTTCAGAGTGGATTTATCTGATAATGTATCTTCATAGAAGGCAGCACTCCAGACACACAGCTCCAAACCCTCTACAATGACAGTACCCTTCTCATAGACTGTAATCCCTTTTGGGCCTGGCCCTCTATCCCCCTGTGTCAGTGATCACTGCTAGAATTATATTTGTATGTAATAATGTACAGAGCACCATGGGATTAATATAATAATGTACAGAGCACCATGGGATTAATATAATAATGTACAGAGCGCCATGGGATTAATATAACAATGTACAGAGCACCATGGGAGTAATATAATAATGTACAGAGCACCATGGGATTAATATAATAATGTACAGAGCACCATGGGATTAATATAATAATGTACAGAGCACCATGGGATTACTATAATAATGTACAGAGCACCATGGGATTAATATAATAATGTACAGCACCATGGGATTAATATAATAATGTACAGAGCACCATGGGATTAATATAATAATGTACAGAGCACCATGGGATTAATATAATAATGTACAGCACCATGGGATTAATATAATAATGTACAGAGCACCATGGGATTAATATAATAATGTACAGCACCATGGGATTAATATAATAATGTACAGAGCACCATGGGATTAATATAATAATGTACAGAGCACCATGGGATTAATATAATAATGTACAGAGCACCATGGGATTAATATAATAATGTACAGAGCACCATGGAATTAATATAATAATGTACAGAGCACCATGGGATTAATATAATAATGTACAGCACCATGGGATTAATATAATAATGTACAGCACCATGGGATTAATATAATAATGTACAGAGCACCATGGGATTAATATAATAATGTACAGAGCACCATGGGATTAATATAATAATGTACAGAGCACCATGGAATTAATATAATAATGTACAGCACCATGGGATTAATATAATAATGTACAGCACCATGGGAGTAATATAATAATGTACAGAGCACCATGGGATTAATATAATAATGTACAGAGCACCATGGGATTAATATAATAATGTACAGAGCACCATGGGATTAATATAATAATGTACAGCACCATGGGATTAATATAATAATGTACAGAGCACCATGGGATTAATATAATAATGTACAGCACCATGGGATTAATATAATAATGTACAGCACCATGGGATTAATATAATAATGTACAGCACCATGGGATTAATATAATAATGTACAGAGCACCATGGGATTAATATAATAATGTACAGAGCACCATGGGATTAATATAATAATGTACAGAGCACCATGGAATTAATATAATAATGTACAGAGCACCATGGGATTAATATAATAATGTACAGCACCATGGGATTAATATAATAATGTACAGCACCATGGGATTAATATAATAATGTACAGAGCACCATGGGATTAATATAATAATGTACAGAGCACCATGGGATTAATATAATAATGTACAGAGCACCATGGGATTAATATAATAATGTACAGAGCACCATGGGATTAATATAATAATGTACAGAGCACCATGGAATTAATATAATAATGTACAGCACCATGTATTAATATAATAATGTACAGCACCATGGGAGTAATATAATAATGTACAGAGCACCATGGGATTAATATAATAATGTACAGAGCACCATGGGATTAATATAATAATGTACAGCACCATGGATTAATATAATAATGTACAGAGCACCATGGGATTAATATAATAATGCACAGCACCATGGGATTAATATAATAATGTACAGAGCACCATGGGATTAATATAATAATGTACAGAGCACCATGGGATTAATATAATAATGTACAGAGCACCATGGGATTAATATAATAATGTACAGAGCACCATGGGATTAATATAATAATGTACAGAGCACCATGGGATTAATATAATAATGTACAGAGCACCATGGGATTAATATAATAATGTACAGAACACTTCCTTCGGTCTGTCTGCACTGAGCTCCCCCTAGTGGTGACTGGTTACATGTGGTAATATGTAGGTCTGACAGCAGAGGGGTTGGAACTGTGTATTAGGAGACTGGAGCTCTGTGGCCGCCTCTCTGGTTGTGGCTGTCTCTGACACTCTCTGTGCTCTCAGGTGCCGCTGCCGGATGAGTCTGTTGATGTTGGCGTCTTCTGTCTCTCGTTGATGGGGAAGAATCTCTGTGACTTTCTCCAGGAAGCCAATCGTATCTTAAAACTGAGGTGAGGAACTGATCAATGTCATCATGGCTTCATGGTGTTCCTCAACTATCAGGGCTGTCTCTACCCTCTGCTCTGCCTCTCTGGGGTGTTACTTGTTGCAGCAGTCCCTTACACTCTTTCACTTTCTCTGGGGTGTTACTTGTTGCAGCAGTCTCTTACACTCTCTCTCGCTCTCTCTTAGTGGGGTGTTACTTGTTGCAGCAGTCTCTTACACTCTCTCTTACACTCTCTCTCTGGGGTGTTACTTGTTGCAGCAGTCCCTTACACTCTTTCACTCTCTCTGGGGTGTTACCTTGTTGCAGCAGTCTCTTACACTCTCTCTCGCTCTCTCTTAGTGGGGTGTTACTTGTTGCAGCAGTCCCTTACACTCTCTCTCGCTCCTCTCTCAGTGGGGTGTTACTTGTTGCAGCAGTCTCTTACACTCTCTCTTACACTCTCTCTCTGGGGTGTTACTTGTTGCAGCAGTCTCTTACACTCTCTCTCGCTCTCTCTTAGTGGGGTGTTACTTGTTGCAGCAGTCTCTTACACTCTCTCTTACACTCTCTCTCTGGGGTGTTACTTGTTGCAGCAGTCCCTTACACTCTTTCACTCTCTCTGGGGTGTTACTTGTTGCAGGCAGTCTCTTACACTCTCTCTCGCTCTCTCTTAGTGGGGTGTTACTTGTTGCAGCAGTCCCTTACACTCTCTCTCGCTCTCTCTCAGTGGGGTGTTACTTGTTGCAGCAGTCTCTTACACTCTCTCTTACACTCTCTCTCTGGGGTGTTACTTGTTGCAGCAGTCCCTTACACTCTCTCTCGCTCTCTCTTAGTGGGGTGTTACTTGTTGCAGCAGTCTCTTACACTCTCTCTTACACTCTCTCTCTGGGTGTTACTTGTTGCAGCAGTCTCTTACACTCTCTCTCTGGGGTGTTACTTGTTGCAGCAGTCTCTTACACTCTCTCTCGCTCTCTCTTAGTGGGGTGTTACTTATTGCAGCAGTCCCTTACACTCTTTCACTTTCTCTGGGGTGTTACTTGTTGCAGCAGTCTCTTACACTCTCTCTCGCTCTCAGTGGGGTGTTACTTGTTGCAGCAGTCTCTTACACTCTCTCTTACACTCTCTCTCTGGGGTGTTACTTGTTGCAGCAGTCTCTTACACTCTCTTACACTCTCTCTTACACTCTCTCTCTAGGGTGTTACTTGTTGCAGCAGTCTCTTACACTCTCTCTTACACTCTCTCTCTGGGGTGTTACTTGTTGCAGCAGTCTCTTACACTCTCTCTCGCTCTCTCTTAGTGGGGTGTTACTTATTGCAGCAGTCCCTTACACTCTTTCACTCTCTCTGGGGTGTTACTTGTTGCAGCAGTCTCTTACACTCTCTCTTACTGGGGTGTTACTTGTTGCAGCAGTCTCTTACACTCTCTCTTACACTCTCTCTCTGGGGTGTTACTTGTTGCAGCAGTCTCTTACACTCATTATCGCTCTCTCTCAGTGGGGTGTTACTTATTGCAGCAGTCTCTTACACTCTCTCTCTGGGGTGTTACTTGTTGCAGCAGTCTCTTACACTCTCTCTTAGTGGGGTGTTACTTGTTGCAGCAGTCTCTTACACTCTCTCTTACACTCTCTCTTACACTCTTTCTCTGGGGTGTTACTTGTTGCAGCAGTCTCTTACACTCTCTCTTACACTCTCTCTCTGGGGTATTACTTGTTGCAGCAGTCTCTTACACTCTCTCTCGCTCTCTCTTAGTGGGGTGTTACTTGTTGCAGCAGTCCCTTACACTCTCTCTCGCTCTCTCTCAGTGGGGTGTTACTTGTTGCAGCAGTCCCTTACACTCTCTCTCGCTCTCTCTTAGTGGGGTGTTACTTGTTGCAGCAGTCCCTTACACTCTCTCTCGCTCTCTCTCAGTGGGGTGTTACTTGTTGCAGCAGTCTCTTACACTCTCTCTCGCTCTCTCTCAGTGGGGTGTTACTTGTTGCAGCAGTCTCTTACACTCTCTCTTACACTCTCTCTCTGGGGTGTTACTTGTTGCAGCAGTCCCTTACACTCTCTCTCGCTCTCTCTTAGTGGGGTGTTACTTGTTGCAGCAGTCTCTTACACTCTCTCTTACACTCTCTCTCTGGGGTGTTACTTGTTGCAGCAGTCTCTTACACTCTCTCTCTGGGGTGTTACTTGTTGCAGCAGTCTCTTACACTCTCTCTCGCTCTCTCTTAGTGGGGTGTTACTTATTGCAGCAGTCCCTTACACTCTTTCACTTTCTCTGGGGTGTTACTTGTTGCAGCAGTCTCTTACACTCTCTCTCGCTCTCAGTGGGGTGTTACTTGTTGCAGCAGTCTCTTACACTCTCTCTCTGGGGTGTTACTTGTTGCAGCAGTCTCTTACACTCTCTCTTACACTCTCTCTCTGGGGTGTTACTTGTTGCAGCAGTCTCTTACACTCTCTCTTACACTCTCTCTCTAGGGTGTTACTTGTTGCAGCAGTCTCTTACACTCACACTCTCTCTCTGGGGTGTTACTTGTTGCAGCAGTCTCTTACACTCTCTCTCGCTCTCTCTTAGTGGGGTGTTACTTATTGCAGCAGTCCCTTACACTCTTTCACTCTCTCTGGGGTGTTACTTGTTGCAGCAGTCTCTTACACTCTCTCTTACTGGGGTGTTACTTGTTGCAGCAGTCTCTTACACTCTCTCTTACACTCTCTCTCTGGGGTGTTACTTGTTGCAGCAGTCTCTTACACTCATTATCGCTCTCTCTCAGTGGGGTGTTACTTATTGCAGCAGTCTCTTACACTCTCTCTCTGGGGTGTTACTTGTTGCAGCAGTCTCTTACACTCTCTCTTAGTGGGGTGTTACTTGTTGCAGCAGTCTCTTACACTCTCTCTTACACTCTCTCTTACACTCTTTCTCTGGGGTGTTACTTGTTGCAGCAGTCTCTTACACTCTCTCTTACACTCTCTCTTACACTCTCTCTCTGGGGTGTTACTTGTTGCAGCAGTCTCTTACACTCTCTCTCGCTCTCTCTTAGTGGGGTGTTACTTGTTGCTGAGGTCAGCAGTCGGTTTGAGGATGTCAGACAGTTCCTCAGTGCGATGTCTCAGTTGGGCTTCAAGAACGTCAATAAGGTACCATGAGAGCGCCGTGTTATCTGTGGGGTCTCTCCACCCAATATCCACAGCCCGGTCCTCATTATCAGACAGGTGTAGAATCAGTAAGAACTACTGGGTGGAGTAATGATCCCTATACTAGAGGGCGGAGCTCCAATGTCAGTACTGGGTGGAGTAATGATCCCTATACTACAGGGCAGAACTCCAGTGTCAGTCCTGGGTGGACTAATGATCCCTATACTAGTGGGCGGTGCTCCGATGTCAGTCCTGGGTGGAGTAATGATCCCTATACTAGAGGGCGGAGCCCCGTTGTCAGTCCTGGGTGGAGTAATGATCCCTATACTAGAGGGCGGAGCTCCAATGTCAGTACTGGGTGGAGTAAAGATCCCTATACTAGAGGGCGGAGCCCCATTGTCAGTCCTGGGTGGAGTAATGATCCCTATACTAGTGGGCGGTGCTCCGATGTCAGTACTGGGTGGAGTCCTGATGTCAGTCCTGGGTGGAGTAATGATCCCTATACTAGTGGGCGGTGCTCCGATGTCAGCACTAGGTCAGTTATAATTTATGTGTTGTCTTCTTTTGTCCTCAGAACACGGAGAGCTCTCATTTCTTCCTCTTTGAGTTCAGTAAGACGGGACGTGGCCGAGACTCCTCCAGCCACCCGGGCCTACAGCTCAAGCCGTGTCTGTACAAGAAGAGGTGAAACAACTCCGCCCATCTGTACAAATAAATTATATTTTGGAAAATTTGTTGTCTTGTGTATAGACCTCAAAACCTCTTCCAGTGTGATCTCCCCGAGATGCCTCGTACCCTCCTCCTCCTATGTGACCCTCCCCTCCTAGGACGCCTCAAGACCTCCTCCTGTGTGAAATCACCCTTTGATGCCTTGTGGTCTCCTCCTGTGTGGCCCTCCCCCGGGTCTCCCTGTGGTCTCCTCCTGTGTGGCCCTCCCCCGGGTCGCCTTGGGCCCTCCTCCTACTCTTCCTGTGTGGCTTCCTCCTGGGATGCCTTGTACCCTCCTCCTCCTGTGTGGTCCTCCCCCGGGTCTCCTTGTGGTCGCCTCCTGTGTGGCCCTCCCCTGGGTCGCCTTGGGCCCTCCTCCTCCTGTGTGGTCCTCCCCCGGGTCTCCTTGTGGTCTCCTCCTCCTGTGTAGCCCTCCCCCGGGTCTCCTTGTGGTCGCCTCCTGTGTGGCCCTCCCCTGGGTCGCCTTGGGCCCTCCTCCTCCTCCTGTGTGGTCCTCCCCGGGTCTCCCTGTGGTCTCCTCCTCCTGTGTAGCCCTCCCCCGAGTTGCCTTGTGGTCTCCTCCTCTTGTGTGGCCCTCCCCCGGGTCGCCTTGGGCCCTCCTCCTCTTGTGTGGCCCTCCCCCGGGTCTCCTTATGATCTCCTCCTGTGTGGCCCTCCCCTGGGTCGCCTTGGGCCCTCCTCCTCCTGTGTGGCCCTCCCCCGGGTCTCCTCCTCCTGTGTGGTCCTCCCCCGGGTCTCCTCCTCCTGTGTGGCCCTCCCCCGGGTCTCCTCCTCCTGTGTGGTCCTCCCCGGGTCTCCTCCTCCTGTGTGGTCCTCCCCGGGTCTCCCTGTGGTCTCCTCCTGTGTGGTCCTCCCCGGGTCTCCCTGTGGTCTCCTCCTGTGTGGTCCTCCCCCCCAGGTTGCCTTGGGCCCTCCTCCTCCTCCTCCTGTGTGGTCCTCCCCTGGGTCTCCTTGTGGTCTCCTCCTGTGTGGCCCTCCCCCGGGTCGCCTTGGGCCCTCCTCCTACTCTTCCTGTGTGGCTTTCCCCTGAGATGCCTTGTACCCTCCTCCTCCTGTGTGGTCCTCCCCCGGGTCTCCTTGTGGTCTCCTCCTGTGTGGCCCTCCTCCCTTTGGCCCCCAGGACTCTGAGTTCTTTCCCCCTTCTGAGCCCTCACCGGCGCTGTATGACGAGTCCTCGCGGCTGTTAACCCTTCTGGCTGTCCCTGACACCCCTCGGTCCGTGGCATTATTATTTTGTCACCTCCTCAGATGTTTTTTCAGGATTTATTCTCTGGTTTTTATTTTTACGTTCCATGATATCATCCGATCTCTGATGTCACAGTAAACTGAGGGCTCGGACGCTGCGCAGTTTCCAGATATTTGGGGATACATTGGTGGGGAGTGGGAGGATTAGCAGGGGGCTCTTCTCAGGGTGCAGGAGGACCCCTGGGCCCTCGTGGATGTACAGAGGGCACAAATACTGGGACTGTGGGGGGTCACTGGATTCTGGCACTGCAGAGATGTGGACCAATGGAAGGGAACAGAGCTGTGGGGAGAGGGTCTCCTGTAGTAAATCCAAACGGGTGTCCCATAGGGCATGACACAGATGTATCCCGACCAGCGAGACGCCCATGGGCGGGGGCGGGGGTGATAGTCTGCCAGACACCTGCGAAACACAGAGCAATAAATAGTGTGAAGGTGCAATCGCCTGCAGGACCACAACAGAGAAGCTGTAATCTCTCCCTTCCCCCGCCTGCATGTGTTTATATACTGCCCTGAATTGTGTAGTGTCTATATACTCTATAGGGAGCCATAGCCTGACTTGGATAGCGTCTATATACATTATAGGGAGCCGTGGCCTGAATTGGGTAGCGTCTATATACTCTATAGGGAGCTGTGGCCTGCAATGGATAGCGTCTATATACTCTATAGGGAGCCGTGGTCTGACTTGGGTAGCGTATATATACTCTATAGGGAGCCGTGGTCTGACTTGGGTAGCGTCTATATACTCTATAGGGAGCTGTGGCCTGCAATGGATAGCGGCTATATACTCTATAGGGAGCCGTGGTCTGACTTGGGTAGCGTATATATACTCTATAGGGAGCCGTGGTCTGACTTGGGTAGTGTATATATACAGTACTCTATTGGGAGCCGTGGCCTGATTTGGTTAGCGTCTATATACAGTACTCTATAGTGAGCCGTGGCCTGATTTGGTTAGCACCTATATACTCTGTAGGGAGCCGTGGCCTGATTTGGTTAGCATCTATATACTCTATAGGGAGCCGTGGCCTGATTTGGTTAGCGTCTATATACAGTACTCTATAGTGAGCCGTGGCCTGATTTGGTTAGCGTCTATATACAGTACTCTATACTGAGCCGTGGCCTGATTTGGTTAGCACCTATATACTCTGTAGGGAGCCGTGGCCTGATTTGGTTAGCATCTATATACTCTATAGGGAGCCGTGGCCTGATTTGGTTAGCATCTATATACTCTATAGGGAGCCGTGGCCTGATTTGGTTAGCGTCTATATACAGTACTCTATAGGGAGCCGTGGCCTGATTTGGTTAGCGTCTATATACAGTACTCTAGGGAGCCGCGGCCTGATTTGGTTAGCATTTATATACTCTATAGGAAGCCGTGGCCTGATTTGGTTAGCGTCTATATACAGTACTCTATAGGGAGCCGTGGCCTGATTTGGTTAGCGTCTATATACAGTACTCTATAGGGAGCCGTGGCCTGATTTGGTTAGCACCTATATACTCTGTAGGGAGCCGTGGCCTGATTTGGTTAGCATCTATATACTCTATAGGGAGCCGTGGCCTGATTTGGTTAGCGTCTATATACAGTACTCTATAGGGAGCCGTGGCCTGATTTGGTTAGCGTCTATATACAGTACTCTATAGGGAGCCGTGGCCTGATTTGGTTAGCATTTATATACTCTATAGGGAGCCGTGGCCTGATTTGGTTAGCACCTATATACAGTACTCTATAGGGAGCCGTGGCCTGATTTGGTTAGCGTCTATATACTCGATAGGGAGCCGTGGCCTGATTTGGTTAGGCATCTATATACAGTACTCTATAGGGAGCCGTGGCCTGATTTGGTTAGCGTCTATATACAGTACTCTATAGGGAGCCGTGGCCTGATTTGGTTAGCGTCTATATACAGTACTCTATAGGGAGCCGTGGCCTGATTTGGTTAGCATTTATATACTCTATAGGGAGCCGTGGCCTGATTTGGTTAGCGTCTATATACAGTACTCTATAGGGAGCCGTGGCCTGATTTGGTTAGCATTTATATACTCTATAGGGAGCCGTGGCCTGATTTGGTTAGCATTTATATACTCTATAGGGAGCCGTGGCCTGATTTGATTAGGGTCTCTATACTCTATCGGAAGCCGTGGCCTGACTCGGGCGGTGCACTGGTGGATCATGGGTCTCTCTTTACTATAATGTCATGGGGTTAATGAGCTACCTCTGTACTCCGGTATTCTATATACCCCACCCCTCACGCACGCACACATACCTTTACTCGTAGACGGTAGTTCTCCAGCTCGCCGTGGTCTTCCAGTGCCTGTTCTTGCAGGAGGCTGTGGAGGAAATGGCTTGGATGCTGGAAGACACTGACATTATAGGTGGCATTGAGGAGAGAGTCCCGGGATATATAGGTGAAGAGAAGCTTGAGACGTTGGTGTAGGCCCTGGATCCACGCCTGTAGGGTAATGGAGGCAGCTGCAGAGTAGACGTTCCACCACTGGGGCACGTGGCCCTCACTCAGCTCCTTTCGTATCTCCTGACACCTGTGGCAGACACAGGACGAAGCAGCGTCTGTCACCTCATGAGTGACGTCCCGGAGTAACTGGCGCAGCAGATTCCATTCACCAAGGAGAAAGTGGCGCAGAGGACGTGACTTGGACCATTCATGGTGGACGTCAGATGCTGGTGGCTTCACCTTCTTAGTGTCAATGGAGCCGACCTCCACTCCAAGTGCCGGCTCAGTGTCCAGATGTCCATTGTCCTTCTGCATTCTCTGCTGCTCATCTGCTAGCTCCAGCAGTAGAGACAAGCACTGGCCTGTTGTGTTGGGAACCACGGGAGGCCTGGGCTACCTGGTGACTCTGAAGACCTTCTCCAGGAGCCTCCTTGTGCTGAGCTCTGAAGACAAGCCGGATGGATTTCAGCTGTGCGGCTATTGATAGTCCAGATGTCTTGAGTGACCAGCAGGTCTGACAGAACCTTGTGGCCATCAATCTCGGTGGTCACGATCTTCAGACCATCATTCAGGCCCATAACTGTTGGATCCCTCATAGAGAGGAACTTCTGCAGTGACCGAGTGACTCCACCCAGCCACGGGCCTGAAATACAGCGCAAGGTGTGACAGGACCTATATGGGCCATATTATTACTATTTACATCTTGTCTACCTTGTGACACTTACCAGACGCACCACCCGCCACCAGCGAGGACATCACATGAGAAAGTCCACGGCTGCTCCGCTCATGGGATTCCTGGAGGTTAGTGCTGGACCACCGCCAAGACAGACTGGACATCGTCATCCTCTGCAATGTGACCTCCGTATATAATGGCACCTATAGGGGGAAAACAGAGTGCCCAAATGTGGAGGCCTCAGAGCTGAAGATGGTGGCCACAATATGTGGTATTAAGGGGACAACAAGGGCCAGTAGATCAGAGGAGCCACAGGTGACGCCTTATAGGTTACTGCGAGCCACCCATATAGTTCCCCCATAGAGGGGGTCTCTGCCCATATAGTGCACCCATAGAGGGGGTCTCTGCCCATATAGTGCACCCATAGAGGGGATCTCCGCCCATATTGTTCACCCATAGAGGGGGTCTCTGCCCATATAGTGCACCCATAGAGGGGGTCTCCCCCCATATAGTGCACCCATAGAGGGGGTCTCCGCCCATATAGTGCACCCATAGAGGGGGGTCTCCACCCATATTGTTCACCCATAGAGGGGGTCTCCGCCCATATAGTGCACCCATAGAGGGGGTCTCTGCCCATATAGTGCACCCATAGAGGGGGTCTCCGCCCATATTGTTCACCCATAGAAGGGGGTCTCCGCCCATATAGTGCACCCATAGAGGGGGTCTCCCCCCATATAGTGCACCCATAGAGGGGGTCTCCGCCCATATAGTGCACCCATAGAGGGGGTCTCCCCCCATATAGTGCACCCATAGAGGGGGTCTCCGCCCATATTGTTCACCCATAGAGGGGGTCTCTGCCCATATAGTGCACCCATAGAGGGGGTCTCCCCCCATATAGTGCACCCATAGAGGGGGTCTCCGCCCATATTGTTCACCCATAGAGGGGGTCTCCGCCCATATAGTGCACCCATAGAGGGGGTCTCCCCCCATATAGTGCACCCATAGAGGGGGTCTCTGCCCATATAGTGCACCCATAGAGGGGGTCTCCGCCCATATTGTTCACCCATAGAGGGGGTCTCCGCCCATATAGTGCACCCATAGAGGGGGTCTCCGCCCATATAGTGCACCCATAGAGGGGGTCTCCGCCCATATAGTGCACCCATAGAGGGGGTCTCCGCCCATATAGTGCACCCATAGAGGGGGTCTCCGCCCATATAGTTCATTATAATCCAGTACATGTACAACCCCCCCCCAGAGATGACTGCACAATACAGCTGTAGCGCCCTCTGTTGTTACCAGTGATGAAGGGCAGAGCTTCGGCCCAGTCCTGGCACCGCGTCCTCCTCCTCCTCACAGCGCGCAGGACGTCCCTCAGATCCTTCTGACCCCTGTGGAGAGATCAGTGCAGTCGTGATGTCATTCCCTGCTGGAGGCGGAGCCTTACTAGGAACTCTGCTGGAGTATATACGGCGCTGTACGTAGGGGCCGCACTCACCAGCTGTATATACGGCGCTGTACGTAGGGGCCGCACTCACCAGCTGTATATACGGCGCTGTACACGGGGGCCGCACTCACCAGCTGTATATACGGCGCTGTACGTAGGGGCCGCACTCACCTGCTGTATATACGGCGCTGTACGTAGGGGGCCGCACTCACCAGCTGTATATACGGCGCTGTACACGGGGGCCGCACTCACCAGCTGTATATACGGCACTGTACACGGGGGCCGCACTCACCTGCTGTATATACGGCGCTGTACACGGGGGCCGCACTCACCAGCTGTATATACGGCGCTGTACACGGGGGCCGCACTCACCTGCTGTATATACGGCGCTGTACACGGGGGCCGCACTCACCAGCTGTATATACGGCGGTGTACGTAGGGGCCGCACTCACCAGCTGTATATACGGCGCTGTACGTAGGGGCCGCACACTCACCTGCTGTATATACGGCGCTGTACACGGGGGCCGCACTCACCAGCTGTATATACGGCGCTGTACAACGGGGGCCGCACTCACCTGCTGTATATACGGCGCTGTACACGGAGGCCGCACTCACCAGCTGTATATACGGCGCTGTACACGGGGGCCGCACTCACCTGCTGTATATACGGCGCTGTACACGGGGGCCGCACTCACCAGCTGTATATACGGCGCTGTACACGGGGGCCGCACTCACCTGCTGTATATACGGCGCTGTACGTAGGGGCTGCACTCACCAGCTGTATATACGGCACTGTACACGGGGGGCCGCACTCACCTGCTGTATATACGGCGCTGTACACGGGGGCCGCACTCACCAGCTGTATATACGGCGCTGTACGTAGGGGCCGTACTCACCAGCTGTATATACGGCGCTGTACACGGGGGCCGCACTCACCAGCTGTATATACGGCGCTGTACACGGGGGCCGCACTCACCTGCTGTATATACGGCGCTGTACACGGGGGCCGCACTCACCAGCTGTATATACGGCGCTGTACGTAGGGGCCGTACTCACCAGCTGTATATACGGCGCTGTACACGGGGGCCGCACTCACCAGCTGTATATACGGCGCTGTACACGGGGGGCCGCACTCACCAGCTGTATATACGGCGCTGTACGTAGGGCTGCACTCACCAGCTGTATATACGGCGCTGTATACGGGGGCCGCACTCACCAGCTGTATATACGGCGCTGTACGTAGGGGCTGCACTCACCAGCTGTATATACGGCGCTGTACACGGGGGCCGCACTCACCAGCTGTATATACGGCGCTGTACACGGGGGCCGCACTCACCAGCTGTATATACGGCGCTGTACACGGGGGCCGCACTCACCAGCAGTATATACGGCGCTGTACACGGGGGCCGCACTCACCAGCTGTATATACGGCGCTGTACACGGGGGCCGCACTCACCAGCTGTATATACGGCGCTGTACACGGGGGCCGCACTCACCAGCTGTATATACGGCGCTGTACACGGGGGCCGCACTCACCTGCTGTATATACGGCGCTGTACACGGGGGCCGCACTCACCAGCTGTATATACGGCGCTGTACGTAGGGGCCGCACTCACCAGCTGTATATACGGCGCTGTACGTAGGGGCCGCACTCACCAGCTGTATATACGGCGCTGTACGTAGGGGCCGCACTCACCTGCTGTATATACGGCGCTGTACGTAGGGGCCGCACTCACCAGCTGTATATACGGCGCTGTACGTAGGGGCCGCACTCACCAGCTGTATATACGGCGCTGTACGTAGGGGCTGCACTCACCTGCTGTATATACGGCGCTGTACACGGGGGCCGCACTCACCAGCTGTATATACGGCGCTGTACACGGGGGCCGCACTCACCAGCTGTATATACGGCGCTGTACACGGGGGCCGCACTCACCAGCTGTATATACGGCGCTGTACACGGGGGCCGCACTCACCTGCTGTATATACGGCGCTGTACACGGGGGCCGCACTCACCAGCTGTATATACGGCGCTGTACACGGGGGCCGCACTCACCAGCTGTATATACGGCGCTGTACACGGGGGCCGCACTCACCAGCTGTATATACGGCGCTGTACACGGGGGCCGCACTCTGTATATACGCCTGTACACGGGGCCGCCACTCACCTGCTGTATATACGGCGCTGTACACGGGGGCCGCACTCACCAGCTGTATATACGGCACTGTACACGGGGGCCGCACTCACCAGCTGTATATACGGCGCTGTACGTAGGGGCCGCACTCACCAGCTGTATATACGGCGCTGTACGTAGGGGCCGCACTCACCAGCTGTATATACGGCGCTGTACGTAGGGGCCGCACTCACCAGCTGTATATACGGCGCTGTACGTAGGGGGCCGCACTCACCTGCTGTATATACGGCGCTGTACACGGGGGCCGCACTCACCAGCTGTATATACGGCGCTGTACACGGGGGCCGCACTCACCAGCTGTATATACGGCGCTGTACGTAGGGGCCGCACTCACCAGCTGTATATACGGCGCTGTACACGGGGGCCGCACTCACCAGCTGTATATACGGCGCTGTACACGGGGGCCGCACTCACCAGCAGTATATACGGCGCTGTACGTAGGGGCCGCACTCACCAGCTGTATATACGGCGCTGTACACGGGGGCCGCACTCACCAGCTGTATATACGGCGCTGTACGTAGGGGCCGCACTCACCAGCTGTATATACGGCGCTGTACGTAGGGGCCGCACTCACCAGCTGTATATACGGCGCTGTACGTAGGGGCTGCACTCACCAGCTGTATATACGGCGCTGTACACGGGGGCCGCACTCACCAGCTGTATATACGGCGCTGTACACGGGGGCCGCACTCACCAGCAGTATATACGGCGCTGTACGTAGGGGCCGCACTCACCAGCTGTATATACGGCGCTGTACACGGGGGCCGCACTCACCAGCTGTATATACGGCGCTGTACGTAGGGGCCGCACTCACCAGCTGTATATACGGCGCTGTACGTAGGGGCCGCACTCACCAGCTGTATATACGGCGCTGTACACGGGGGCCGCACTCACCAGCTGTATATACGGCGCTGTACGTAGGGGGCTACACTCACCTGCTGTATATACGGCGCTGTACGTAGGGGCTGCACTCACCAGCTGTATATACGGCGCTGTACACGGGGGCCGCACTCACCAGCTGTATATACGGCGCTGTACGTAGGGGCTGCACTCACCAGCTGTATATACGGCGCTGTATACGGGGGCCGCACTCACCTGCTGTATATACGGCGCTGTACGTAGGGGCTGCACTCACCAGCTGTATATACGGCGCTGTACACGGGGGCCGCACTCACCTGCTGTAATATACGGCGCTGTACGTAGGGGCCTGCACTCACCAGCTGTATATACGGCGCTGTACACGGGGGCCGCACTCACCAGCTGTATATACGGCGCTGTACACGGGGGCCGCACTCACCAGCTGTATATACGGCGCTGTACACGGGGGCCGCACTCACCAGCTGTATATACGGCGCTGTACGTAGGGGCCGCACTCACCAGCTGTATATACGGCGCTGTACACGGGGGCCGCACTCACCTGCTGTATATACGGCGCTGTACACGGGGGCCGCACTCACCAGCTGTATATACGGCGCTGTACACGGGGGCCGCACTCACCTGCTGTATATACGGCGCTGTACACGGGGGCCGCACTCACCAGCTGTATATACGGCACTGTACACGGGGGCCGCACTCACCAGCTGTATATACGGCGCTGTACGTAGGGGCCGCACTCACCAGCTGTATATACGGCGCTGTACGTAGGGGCCGCACTCACCAGCTGTATATACGGCGCTGTACGTAGGGGCCGCACTCACCAGCTGTATATACGGCGCTGTACGTAGGGGCCGCACTCACCTGCTGTATATACGGCGCTGTACACGGGGGCCGCACTCACCAGCTGTATATACGGCGCTGTACACGGGGGCCGCACTCACCAGCTGTATATACGGCGCTGTACGTAGGGGCCGCACTCACCAGCTGTATATACGGCGCTGTACACGGGGGCCGCACTCACCAGCTGTATATACGGCGCTTGTACGTAGGGGCTGCACTCACCAGCTGTATATACGGCGCTGTACACGGGGGCCGCACTCACCAGCTGTATATACGGCGCTGTACGTAGGGGCCGCACTCACCAGCTGTATATACGGCGCTGTACACGGGGGCCGCACTCACCAGCTGTATATACGGCGCTGTACACGGGGGCCGCACTCACCAGCAGTATATACGGCGCTGTACGTAGGGGCCGCACTCACCAGCTGTATATACGGCGCTGTACACGGGGGCCGCACTCACCAGCTGTATATACGGCGCTGTACGTAGGGGCCGCACTCACCAGCTGTATATACGGCGCTGTACGTAGGGGCCGCACTCACCAGCTGTATATACGGCGCTGTACGTAGGGGCTACACTCACCAGCTGTATATACGGCGCTGTACACGGGGGCCGCACTCACCAGCTGTATATACGGCGCTGTACACGGGGGCCGCACTCACCAGCAGTATATACGGCGCTGTACGTAGGGGCCGCACTCACCAGCTGTATATACGGCGCTGTACACGGGGGCCGCACTCACCAGCTGTATATACGGCGCTGTACGTAGGGGCCGCACTCACCAGCTGTATATACGGCGCTGTACGTAGGGGCCGCACTCACCAGCTGTATATACGGCGCTGTACACGGGGGCCGCACTCACCAGCTGTATATACGGCGCTGTACGTAGGGGCTACACTCACCTGCTGTATATACGGCGCTGTACGTAGGGGCTGCACTCACCAGCTGTATATACGGCGCTGTACACGGGGGCCGCACTCACCAGCTGTATATACGGCGCTGTACGTAGGGGCTGCACTCACCAGCTGTATATACGGCGCTGTATACGGGGGCCGCACTCACCAGCTGTATATACGGCGCTGTACACGGGGGCCGCACTCACCTGCTGTATATACGGCGCTGTACACGGGGGCCGCACTCACCAGCTGTATATACGGCGCTGTACGTAGGGGCCGCACTCACCAGCTGTATATACGGCGCTGTACACGGGGGCCGCACTCACCTGCTGTATATACGGCGCTGTACACGGGGGGCCGCACTCACCAGCTGTATATACGGCACTGTACACGGGGGCCGCACTCACCAGCTGTATATACGGCGCTGTACGTAGGGGCCGCACTCACCAGCTGTATATACGGCGCTGTACGTAGGGGCCGCACTCACCAGCTGTATATACGGCGCTGTACGTAGGGGCTGCACTCACCAGCTGTATATACGGCGCTGTACACGGGGGCCGCACTCACCTGCTGTATATACGGCGCTGTACGTAGGGGCTGCACTCACCAGCTGTATATACGGCA